>NC_142677.1:2312500-2597500 GCF_964200805.1 Pocillopora damicornis
GTTTGAATGCAGAGAACAATTTCTTTTGATAATTTTTTTTCAAGCGACAGAACATTCAAAAGGAAAGTTCAATGCGACTTTATTTTAGCTTTTCAACCATTGATTTATGCAGGGGATGATTAACCTGTTTTTTTCCAAACCGACATTTAAAATACCTAGTGACTGGTTACCGAGTTTTTATGTTTTCAATTTTGTCTGCACCTGTGTCAGACCATAGCACTCCAGTTTTCCTAAGGTGTGGTATCCTTCTTCATTGAGAGCTGCATCTCCCGTGTCACCAAATCTTAGCTGTTTGACGGGAAGGTGGGACTTGATGGTAAGAAAACCGCTGTCTTCTCGCCAATTGTAATCATTTTTATCACAGTTACACTTCAGTGATTCGTCATCGGCACACGATCCAGTTAAACCACATGCACAGCCACCAGTTGTTAAGTTTGCTCCCCCCCAGTACGTCATTTTTTGGCCGTCACGTGAAACCCACCATGAATATCCACGTTCAATTAATTCGGCGTGAAAACACTCGTATTTGGTGAACTGTTGACAATTATCGGAGGCTTCCGTCAGAACTTTTAATTGAGATATGCTGGCAGATCTGTAATGAACATCAAGGGAATATTCACCACGCCCTTCGTATCCTAACACCTGCGTTCTATTTTCAACGTCGTGACCGACGACTGTCACTCCAACCCCTCCTTTGTCAGTCATGTTACAGTAAACAGTAAATGGATCCTCACCAAGAACACCGTCAGGATCGATGAAGTAATCACCACTAACGTCGATGATGTTTGCCTTCACTTTGGAGCAGGTTTCAGGGTATTTGACATGAAGGGAGACACTTGTTTGAATTGAGCTGAATGCATCCGTCGCATTGCAAGTGTAGGTACCAGAATGAGACATGTTAGCAGATAAAATGATCAAAGCACTCGAGGAGTCGACAGCCGCCCCTGAAGGTAGGGAAAACGTTCCATCATACATCCATAGGATGGTTGGCTTCAGTTCGCTTAAAGCAGAGCAACGCAGAATGACAGCTTCATAAGCCATCACTGTCACATTGCACGGAGGCTTTATGACAAATTTGAGAGCTGAATAGACAAGAAGGTGAACTAACGATGATTTGGTACCCCAGGGGTTTGTCGCAGTACACACGTAAGAGCCGTTGTCTTGTGTAGTGACATTCAGTATGGTGAGATTTCCTTCACTAACAATGGTCGTCGCGCTGGAAAGAATTCTATTAGACTTTTTCCATATGATCCTGTCTGGTTTAGGATTAGCTGTAACGTTACATATTACAGTAATGTTCCTACCCTCCACAGTTTCAATTATGTCGGGAACAGCTTGCACCAAAGGCGGTCCTAGAACACCAAAATGATAATGAGCCATGGGAATAACGTAAATAGTCTCATTACTGCATCAATCAAGACCATTGTTTACTTTCTTCAAGATCTGATAGTAACCGCTGTTCTGAGGCGACGACTTTTCTGCAGTCAGCTCCATTTTAAGTTAGACCTGTCACCAGTCGGGTGACACTATATCGAAGGCGTTCCTCGAGGGCAAGAGTACACGGTAATTTTGGTCAGCGGGAAAATTATGAAACCCGCGAATATTGGGAAAGCCCGCGAAAGTATGACATCTAAAAACTGAAGACAATTTTTGATTAGGACACTAGAATGCGTAATGATGGTGGCGACTAATCATTCTTTTGGAAATAAATCGGAGATCGACTTCCTCGAGGAAAACTTTGAAAATTGTTCTGTTGAAAACCAGTACTTCTTGGGTTATTTCGACTGGAAAAGAGACGAGTTCGAGGATATGCTCGAGAGGTTTCTTCTTATTAGTTCCACATGCTTTGTAAAGATTGCCTTGCACTCAAAGGAGCTAAATCACAAGAGGTTTTCCAAAAATGGTAGGCAGTTTCTTTTATTTTTAACTGATTTTTTTGCCCTTATCAATTCGGTGTGAGCTTTGTAGAGACTTGATCTTTTGCCGCAATTTTGTAAAAACTTACGCAATGCACCGGGCGTAAAAGTGTTGAAATATTTAAAAGTATTTCATATATAGGAAAGCCCTTGGAAAACACTCTAAGTGTGTAATCTAGTATACCTAAGAACTTTTTCAAATTATGCATTTGTAGCGTCTCCCGTCTTTGAACACAATGGTGATAATGTACCGATCCAATTTTTTGGCAAACCGTTTACCATTGTAAGCAATGAAACTCGGCACTGCCTCCACGGACCAACAAAGGTGAAAATTCCTTTTGAAAACAGAGTTTGAAATATAATGAAACGTACCAGTGGTATTCGATTTTTGCATAACCCGCGAAACTGTTTTAATTTTTCTAGGTATTTTTGAGTGGAGGATTCCATCGAGCTTTTCGCATACTGAGGAAACAAAATCGGGAAGGTCATTTACACCATTTACTTCAGAATTCCCCATAAACGTAGGGTGAAGAATTCTTTCAGAGTGTATGCGTGTTGTTTTGGTAAATAACACTGTAATGTATTTCAACTTGTTTGTGAGCCCTTTTAAGCAACACGATATGTCTGTAATGACTAGAGTGCCAAACTTTATTCTTTAATTTTGATCTTCTCCACACTGTGGTTATGGTTCATGACCAGATATTTTAACGAAAATTATCGCGAAGGCGCCTTCCCATCACCTTTGTTTACTTTGTAAGTCACGCAAGCGTGCAAGCGTTACTACCGATCACGTTTACGCAACGTTTTAGGACAACTCGGCATCTATTGTCCATTCAGTTTTTATGAAAACCTGAAATCCTCAAGATGTCGGTGGATGAAAGCTACGGATATGCCCGCGGGTTTGAGGCAATCGGTGACCTCATTGGTGTATAAACTATACACTGATATGCTTTTTTAGCTCGATTAACGCCTGCATTTTGAGAATTCTTTCGTACAAATTGGTGAATTTTGATACTCAAACAAAGGTCTAAAAGAAGGCTCTCCTCTGATCACGCTTGTATGAAGAATATTTCAGCTGAAGTTTCCATATTTTGTCTGCTAATCGAAGGCACCTTTTAACTTGTAGCAAGATAGAATTCCATGAGCTATATTATTTCAGTCGGTGCGCGCTAGACAAAATCTGTGAAATTTACACTTTCGATCGCTGTCCACACGGGTGTACTGGCCAAAAATCATTTTTGGCTTGTAGCGACGCAAAAAAAGGGAATTGGAGAACAACTAAACTATTTTTGAAACATGTGTCCTAAACCCTTTTCATGGGCAAAAAATAAAGTTTTCCGTCGGGAAGTCGAGAGGACCGCTCTGAGCGAGAGCGGCACTTAAGACCTTACATATATATTCATGTGGTATAGTTTTCTCCTTCACGCCCTTATTTTCCTTCTGATACCTAAACAAATTTTTCATTTATTTAAATTCAAAGGTCCTCCAAATTGAACGACTTCTAAAAGAGAAATGCACGATTATTGTCGATGACCAATCAACTCAACATACCTTGAGTGCAGTTTTCTCCAAGTAGTCCATTTGCGCAAACACAGCGATAACCCTTCCTGGTGAAGCCAGTTTGGCATCTCTTTTTCAATGGACAAAGCGTACTGGAACAGAGGTTCTGTGAAGATATAAAGATATTTATAGAATTTATTGCTCTGGTACCCTTCCTCCTCCCTTCTTCCAGCTAATTCATCCATACCGATCCACATATTTACTTATTTATTAATTTCAAAATGCACGCAAACATTCATCAATTCACGCAGCTAAGAACACTACTGAAACTAGTAGTGGTAAGTAGGACCTGAAAAAAATTTCAGGCCCGTACGGGATTTGAACCCATGACCTCTGCGATACCGGTGCAGCGCTCTACCAATTGAGCTAACAAGCCAACTGGGAGCTGGTCAATGAATTGGGTACAAATAAACATCCGAGTGAATGAAGATTTTAGATATATGAAAATTCACATATTTGCACTGCGGTGGAAAGATGAAATTAGAAGATCCTCGCAGCTAAGAACACTACTGAAACTAGTAGGCATTCATTCACTCGGATGTTTATTTGTACCCAATTCATTGACCAGCTCCCAGTTGGCTTGTTAGCTCAATTGGTAGAGCGCTGCACCGGTATATCGCAGAGGTCATGGGTTCAAATCCCGTACGGGCCTGAAATTTTTTTCAGGTCCTACTTACCACTATTAGTTTCAGTAGTGTTCTTAGCTGCGAGGATCTTCTAATTTCATCTTTCCACCGCAGTGCAAATATGTGAATTTTCATATATCTAAAATCTTCATTCATCAATTCATTCACGCATTCATGCATTCATCCATCCTATGTATCCTATGAATTTAAAATATATGATCGTTTTATCCACGAAAACTTCACGAAATTGTATGTGAGAATAAGTCAGCTTACCTTGAATGATTTGTAAACAGTCCCTTTTTTGTATCTTAGATCCTGTTGATTATTTGCGTGATCTGAATCGCTCAATTCGCACAAAAGTTTTCCATTCTGTTGCGGTTTTAGATTGTAGGAAACACAGTCAGCTTCCACGAAGCAGTTCACTTCACATGCGCTGGCTGTCCCAATCTCCATTATTTTGAAAACATGTTTCTCGAGGATGAAGTCCTGCTTTGCGGGATTCATCTCTACTTCCCGACAGTTTTCTTAAAATTAAGCAAACTGAAATTAATTTCCATAAATTTTTAACCATTACTTTTGTCTTGATATTGTGGTGATTGATGAACACTTGTTCCGAAGAAAATCTTTGCACCAATTCAACAAGGTAGGCGATAGAAACTATTTTCTTAGCGATTTTGATCGATGATTTTTTTAATCCGGCCAAATCGCAGAAGTTACCCCATTGAAGCCAGCACTAGTGTGAGTGAGTATCAAAAGTAAAGTTCTCAAAAGAAAAGAAAAGAAAATAAAAGAAAAGAATGGTTTTAAAAAATTTATTTAATAAAATTTATGTCAATTAACATGGATGTGATCTTCGTGGTTATGAACACCACTTCCCGTAAAGGCCTGAATCATTTTCAAGCCTTTTTTTTCACTACTGCTTATAAGTAGTTTTCATAACTGCGAAGATCGCTTGCGTATTCATTTCTATATCCCCAGTTGATATATATGATTTTCATATATTTATAGTCAAAAGTTATGCCAGGTGGTTTTAATACTTACCTTGCTCATTACCGTTGCAGATTCCAACCAGAAATGAAAATATTAAGAATCCTAACGATTTCATCGCCAACTTGTCTGTTTTCTTTGTTACTTTACGAGCGAGATGGCGAATAAAAGAGTAACGGCAACTTTCCGTTTAGAATACGGCTGCTTACCTCAGTGTGTGTTTTGCGACAAAATAACTAAGTTTAAATTTTTAATGGAATAGTATTGGAAAAACTCAAGGGGGTGGTATAGTGGCTATATTGAATATAATACTGAAAACAGTGAAGCCGGCTGAAAGAATTTACTTATCGATTTACAGAGATTTTAACTTCCTATTTTTCGAAACTGGAGACCATTTTCCCTCTCAACTTCAGTTCCTCTTTAGACTAGTGCTATATGGGGATTTCCGTTTACAAAAGTTATAGAGTTTATTAAGGTAAGATAAGAAAATTATATTCTTCCACTGTATAGGGAATTTGTTTATTTTTTTCTGAAAAAGGAAGAGATTTTAAGTATAATGGAAGTTACGCAACTGAGACATCAACAAGACTGGAAAGAATTACGTCAAACTGTTTGTAAAGAGAAGCTGATTATCATATTTTCCTTACTTCAGGCTTTAATTACTATTTTTGAGCAGAATTTCCACGAACCTTGCTGTATATCAAACGCATTGGGTGTTGATATTTTCATCACGTACGAATTACCTTCCAATAAAAAAGAAAAAGTTCGAAAATAAACTCTAAGGAAATCAAATTTGGTTATCAGTTCTTGTCAACGGGGGCTTTAGCACCTGCACTCAGTCTAATTAAGACACAAAATAAAGATAAATACACCCTCCCTACACTGAAAAGAAGAAAATACGAAGATTTGTGCCAATACCCCTATTACAAACAGGTATACCATCCTTTGGGTGATTCCAAATTATGTAATATCGTATTCCTGCTTAAGAAAGTCAAGGAAGCCATCTTGTTAAAGTTCAATATTAGAATTTCCCGGTTGGTAAGTTTATATAGAATTATACTTGTGACGAGTTTAGGTTATATATTTTATTTTAAATTGTATGTATCCATGCAGCGCCTCTTTAATGATTATAATGATTACAATGGTATCGTATAACTCGCTGACAGGATGATCATTAATTGGTCGTCTTTGTCTATAGGTTCTCCTTCATTTCGGCGATGCATCGTCATCGTTAACAGAATGCTTCACATCAATTGCAGCTTGTTTTATTGCAATCGAAGAAAAACAATTACGCAAGAGCTTTCAAATCTTTTCTCATGAGAACTTGTGACGATTTTGGCATTCTAGACAGACAGAAAACAATTGTTGAACTTTTTTTTTAAAACACTAAAAAGAAAATTTTGAAAAAAATTGTTGAACATGGTTATAATTCAGCTGTCTATGAAAATGCTTCCTATGCCAAACATATGAAGATTTCAGCGTAGATTTCCTTCTCAACATGATCAGTTCGTGTGGTTGTTTCGATGTGGTGTTAAAGCTGAACAATTAACAGGCGCCACATCGGCTAATAATTGGGTGACACATTGTTTTATATCTAAAAATGAGTTGCTCGTTGAAAAAAGAAAAGTGAGAAAGGAATTAAGAATGACGTCAACGCCATGTGATTTTGGACACTCACGGCCGATATGTGATTCTGGTCCCTAGTGGCCGATATGTGACTTTGAACCCAACTAGATGATTTGTGATTTTTCACCCTAGTGGCCGACTTGTGATTTTGGACACTAGTGGCCGATTTGTATACCGGACCCTAGTGGCCCACTTGTGATTTTGGACACTAGTGGCCCATTCATGATTTTGGACAATAGTGTCCGATTTATGGTTTTTGATCCTAGTGGCCGATGTGGTTTCAGGACCCAGGTGGCCGATTTCCGATTGTCCATACTGGTGGCCGATTTGTGATTTTGGACCGTTTGTGATTTTGGACGCTAAAAGCCAAGCCGATGTGGTTTCAGACCCAGGTGGCCGATTTCCGATTGTCTATAATGGTGGCCAATTTGTGATTTTGGACCCTAGTGACCGATTTGTGAGTATAGACCCTAAGGGCCAATTACTGATTTTGTACCCTAGTGGCCGATTTGTGATTTTGGATCCTGGTGGACTATTTGTGATTTTGGACGCTAAATGCCAATTTGTGATTTTGAACACTAGCGATCCATTTGGAATTTTGAACCCTAGCGGCCGATTTGGAATTTTAGACCCTAGTAGCCAATTTTAACTTTCGAACACAAATGGCCGATTTCTGATTTTGGACCTTAGAGGCCGATTTCTGATTTTGGACACCAGTAGACGATTTGTGAGAAAGCAGAGATCTTCTCATTCATTTTGCCTGTTGGACTAATTCTGATTTTCAACTTCCTTTCTCTATATTTATTATTTGACCTGGGATACACTAGCTTTCATATCATTAGAATTCGAAAGGTGAGTACAATATATACTATGCTTATTCAGACAAAGGGCATTGAAAGCCAACCGTCTTTCTGTCTGCGCTTTGCCTATTCAACTGTTTGTCCGACGGCTTGCATGACCTACAAAACACCGCAAACAAATCTGAATTTTAAAACAAGGGCTATTCACATTTTGGTTATTTCAGAGAGCCAGACAAGTGACCTAGCCACAGCAAAGCTCTAACGTGGCTTTGATTTTTGTTAAAATGGCCTCAGTGATGGGTGTGACATGGATTTTTGGGATTGCTGCGAACCTAAAGGCTCTTTCATGCCTGTGGTACCCGTACGTTGTTCTAAACAGTCTTTAAGGTAAGTGCCCTTCAGCGTAACAAAGCTGGTTGGGGCCGGAGAAAGAATGGGACGCTTTCTTCATTGGAATCAACAGAAACATGTTTTCCAATGTAGAAGTCTCACTGTAATAATTGTTGGTTGATCACATTAAATAGTTCCTATGGCAATGACACTGAAATCTGTCACAAGCAAGAACTACTGGATGGAATAAATACAAAGAAATGAACTTTTTTCAACATTTAACAAAGTGAAGTGTAACAAATAGACACAATCGAAATTTCGAGTTGTGTCTTAAGTTTTAGGGTTAACTACCCCAGTATATAACCTAGGAAAATGTATGGATTTGTTTCCAACAAGACTGCTAGGCTTGATGCCAGCCCAGAAAAAGGTGTTGAAATGTCTACCAGATAAAATGTTAATGAATTTAGGAGCAAAACTTGGTTTCGATTAACGTAACGGAGCGACGATTAACGTAACGGAGCGATTATTTACTTCAAAATAAGAGTCTGTAAGAGTCTGCAGTCTGCAGTCTGAACTTTAATATAGTCTGCAATATATTCGGATTTTCATACATTTCGCAGTGTTCTCCATGGAGTGATTGCCATAAAGCCTTTTTCCTTGGCTACACCATTTAATATGATTTGATTGGCACCAGACCTCTGTGAGGATGAATTACTTAACATGACGTCTTTTCAAGAAATTCTACTTTTATCACTTTAATTATTTGCCTTTCTTCGCGCTCTCTTCATTTACCTGTCCTTTGCTAAAACTGGGTATTATTTATAAACGTAATTTAAATTCAGTAAGTGCGTAAGCATTTGATTGTTAAAATTTTTGGCGTTACTTCTCCGTTTTAGGTGCACATTTAGCATGTTCCACTTCTTGACTGCTCTTACAAAGAATGTTCGATCACCTTCGTTTTTCTTTTTTATTGTATTCTAATAATATTCTTATGATCCCCCTCATTGGCAGTCGATTTGACAATCAATTCTACAGTACCCCCTTTGTTCTCCGTTGTCAATGACAGCTCATCCCTTCTTCCGTCTTGAAAATCATGCGACTGCTCCTGAAATAAAACTAGGGACTGGACCCTAAGATGTATTGATGAACATGTGATTCTACAGACAACAATTAAATAAATCGGAAACACCAGTGAAAGAAAGGGAAAACAAAATAAACCATTTTACCGGATAGCGATTTTCTCAGTGAGTATACAATTTCTTTGATTCTTACTTTTCATAATCTCGACTCAAGAAGGCTTGAAAATGGTTAAAACAATTATCTGATGGTTGAGCATCTTTCGAAAAAGGAAGTATTTACGCTCACTAAAATGACATTGGAAAAGTCCATGAAAGTTCTATTGAACGACATTTCAGTCGCCATATAATGTAACAGTAAAAATGCAGTCGGAATACTACATTTTTACAGCATTAGTACTGATCTAGTGTTAAAAATCTGGTATAGTACTTGAAAATGCAATGTAAGCATAGCTTGTTTGAATGCAGAGAACAATTTCTTTTGATAATTTTTTTTCAAGCGACAGAACATTCAAAAGGAAAGTTCAATGCGACTTTATTTTAGCTTTTCAACCATTGAGTTATGCAGGGGATGATTAACCTGTTTTTTTTTCCAAACCGATATTTAAAATACGTAGTGACTGGTAACCGAGTTTTCATGTTTTCAATTTTGTCTGCACCTGGATCAGACCATAGCACTCCAGTTTTCCTAGGGTGTGGTATCCTTTTTCATATTCTTGCCCCGTGTCACCAAATCTTAGCTGTTTGACGGGAGGGTGGGACTTGATGGTAAGAAAACCGCTGTCTTCTCGCCAATTGTTATCATTTTTATCACAGTTACACATCAGTGATTCGTCATCGGCGCACGATCCAGTTAAACCACATGCCCAGCCGCCAGTTGTTAAGTTTACTCCCCCCCAGTAAGTCATTTTTTGGCCGTCACGTGAAACCCACCATGAGTATCCACCTTCAATTAATCTGGCGTTAAAACACTCGTATTTGATGAACTGTTGACAATTATCGGAGGCTTCCGTCAGACCTTTTAATTGAGATATGCTGGCAGATCTGTAATGAAAATCAACGGAATATTTATCAGACCCTTCGTATCCTATCACCTTCGTTCTGTTTTCACTGTCGTGACCAACGACTGTCACTCCAACCCCTCCTTTGTCAGTCATGTTACAGTAAACAGGAAATGGATCCTCCCCAAGAACACCGTCAGGATCGATGAGGTAATCACCTCTAACGTCGATGATGTTTGCCTTCACTTTGGAGCAGGTTTCAGGGTATTTGACATGAAGGGTGACACTTGTTTGAATTGAGCTGAATGCATCCGTCGCATTGCAAGTGTAGGTACCAGAATGAGATATGTTAGCAGATAAAATGATCAAAGCATTCAAGGAGTCAACAGACGCCCCCGAAGGTAAGGAAAAAGTTCCATCGTACATCCATAGGATGGTTGGCTTCAGGTCGCTTAAAGCAGAGCAACGCAGAACGACAGCTTTATACGCCATTACTGTCACATTCGACGGAGGCTTTATGAGAAATTTGAGAGCTGAATAAACACGAAGGAGAACTGATGATGATTTGGTACCCCAGGGGTTTGTCGCAGTACACACGTAAAAGCCGTTGTCCTTGGTAGTGATATTGAGTATGGTGATATTTCCTTCACGAGTAATGGTCCTCGCGCTGGAAAGAATCCCATCAGACCTTTTCCATATGATCCTGTCTGGTTTAGGATTACCTGTGACATTACACATTACAGTAACGTTCCTACCCTCCACAGTCTCAATTATGTCGGGAACAACTTGCATTGAAGGCAGTCCTAGAACACCAAAATGACAATAAGCCATGGGAATAACGTAAACAATCTCCATCGTCGATCAAGACTACCATTTACTTTATACAAGATCTGATAGTAACCGCCGTTCTGAGCCGACGACTTTTATGCAGTCAGCTCCATTTTATGTCAGACTTATTACCAGTCGATCACTATGGCAAGAGGCCAAGAGAGGTCCTCTGCAAGAATTCCTTGTCCATCCCAGCAATTTAAGACCACAAAAGCCATTTAAGACCTCATATGTAATCATGTGGTAAAGCTGTCTCCCTCACACCTCTATTGTCCTCCTGATACCTCAAAAATTTCTTAGTTACTCAACATACCTTCAGTGCAGTTTTCTCCCAGTAGTCCATTTGCGCAAACACAACGATAACCCTTTCTTGTGAAGCCAGTTTGGCATCGCTTTGTTGATGGGCAAAGCCTACCGGAACAGCGGTTCTGCGAAGATATAAAAATATTTATAGAATATGTCGTTCCGGTACCCAGCTTCCTCCCCTCTTCCGGCTAATCCATCTATAGAAATGCACCCATTTATTTATAAATAAATTTCAAGATTCATGCCTACATTCATCATTTCATACATGTCCGAATGCATACGTGCATTTACGCACGTGCATTCATGCATCCAGGCATTTATCCATCCTATGCATCCTCTTTTCCATCTACAGAAAAGAAAGTTTGAACGTATGGTTTTCTTCACCAGACAACATTAAAAGTGAAAAAAAAACTCACATATCTCTTTCATTTTTTATTTGGTTTTCTCTTTTCATACTTTTAAGATACATGATAATTTTATCGACGAAAACTTAACGGAATTACTGATGAGAATAGGTCAACTCACCTTAAATGATTTGTAAATAGTCCCTTCTTTGTATCTTAGATCCTGTTGATTATTTGCGTGATCTGAATCACTCAATTCACACAAAAGTTTTCCATTCTGTTGCGGTTTTAGATTGTAGGAAACACAATCAGCTTCCATGAAGCAGTTCACTTCACATGCGCTGGCTGTCTCAATCTCCATCATTTTGAAAACATGTTTCTCGAGGATTAAGTCCTGCTTTGCGGGGTTCATCTCTACTTGCCGACAGTGTTGTAAAAATTAGGCAAAATGAAAGTATGGTTTCTGTATCTAGAAGAGCAACCTATTCTTTCAAGGACGCATCAAAATTGTTCGTCTTATGAAACTTTCTTTTCCATATAATAATATCTTAGACTTAAAAAACTAATTTCCATAAAGCTGTAACCATTACTTCCATCTTGATGTTGTGATGATGGATGAATACTTCTTCCGAAAAAAAATCGTTCAATCAAATCAACAAGGTGAACGATAGAAGCTATGTTCTTAGCAATTTTGATCGATGATTTTTAAACCGGCCAAATCGCAGAAGTTACCCGATTGAAGCCAGCACTAGCGTGAGTGAGTAAAGTATTCAAAAGAAAAGAAAAGAAAAGTTTTGAAAAATTGATTTAATAAAATTTACGCCTGTGAATATGCAAGCGATCTTCGCAGTTATGAGCACTACTTCCCATGCAGGTTTGAATTTTTTAGGCCTAATTTTCACTTCTGCTTAATTAGTTTTCGTGTTTCATATTCATTTCTATATCCGCATTTGGCATATATGATTTTCATATATTTACGGTCAAAAGTTACGCCAGGTGGCTTTAATACTCACCTTGCTCTTTACCGCTGCAAATACCAACCAGAAATGAAAAAAGTAAGAATCCTGACAATTTCATCGCTAACTTGTCTGTTCTCTTTATTGCTTTACGAGCGAGATGGCGAATGAAAGAGTAACGTCAACTTTCCGTTTAGAATACGGCTGCTTACCCCAGTGTGTGTTTTGCGACAAAATAGCTCACTTTCAATTTTTGATGGAACAGTATTGGACGAACATTAGGCGATGACATAGCGGTTACATAATTAAATTTGATACGGTGAAACGGTCAAGGCGGATCAAAAGATTTACATATCGATTTACAGAGGTTTTTCTATTTCTCGAAACTGCAGACCGTTTCTGTCTAGGTCGCTGCGATAATATTATCGTTATTAATCTCTACAATTGAAATTGTCTCCCCTTTTTTTAAACTTTTAAGTTGTGTTGCTTCTGGGCACTTAGCAGGTGCCACAACTGGTTACAATTTGATTTCATCTTAAGTTGCTCTTCAGACAAGTGAGGATTTTCCTTTACCAAAGTTATGCACGTTCTAAAAATAAGAATTATTATATCCCTCCAATTTAAAAGGAATTATTTTTTTTCCTGAAAAAAGCAGGGATTTAAAGTATAGGGGAAGTTGCCAAACTCAAACATCAGCAAGAGGGGAAAGAACTAATTACGTCAAACTGTGTCATAGTGCAAAGAAAAGCTGATTATTATATTTTGCGCGCTACAAGCCTTAATTGCTGTTGTTGAGCAGAATTTCAATGAATATTGGTGCTTATCAAACTCATTGAGCGTTGATATTTTAATCATGTATGAGTTACCTCTGAATAAAAAGGAAAATGTAAGAAACTAAAATCTAGAGAAATCAAATTTGGTTACCATTTCCTGTCAACGGGGCTTCAGCACCTGCAGTCAGTCTAATAAAGACTAATTAGGTCAAGATAAACAAACCCTCCATACACTGAAAAGGAGAAAATACGAAGTATGTGTTGATACCCCTATTACAGGTATACCATTTTTTGAGTGATTATAAATTATATAATATCGTATTCCTGCTCAAGAAAGTTAAGAAGTCTGTCTTGTTGAAGAACAATGTTGAAATTTCCCAGTTGGTGAGTTTACATATAATTATATTGGTGACAAAATTGGTAAAATTTTTATGTTAAACCGCACGTTTCCGTGCAGTGCTTCTTTAAGGATTATGATAGATCGTATAACTCGCTAACAGGTTGATTATTGGTTCTCAATGTTTGTGGGCTCTCTCTGATTTCAGTGATACATCGTCATCGTTAACAGAATGCTTTACATCTACTAGGGCTTGTTTTATTGTGATCAAAGAAAAACACTGATTACAAAACAGCTTTTGAACTATTTTACATAAGAAATTGTGACGAGTTTGGCGAGTTTCGGTTTAGCAACGAAGATTTCTTTCCTAACATGATCAGTTCGTGTGGTTGTTTCGATGTGTCGTGTTAAAGCCGAACAGCAAACAGGCGCCACATTGGCTAACGAATGGGTTACACATTTATGTATCTAAAAATACGTTGCTCGTCGAATAAAGAAAAGTGGAAAAGGAACTGAGCACGACGTTAACAACAATGACATTTTTCTGAGAAAAAGGCTTGTGATTTCGGACACTCATGACTGATATATGATTCTGGACCCTAGTGGCCGATTTGCGATTTTGGACCCTAGTGATCAATTTGTGATGATGGACCCTTTTGGCGTATTTGTGATTTTGGACCCTCGTGGCCGATTTATGATTTTAGACCCCAGTGGCCGATCTTTTAACTGGGACATTTATGGCCGATTTGTGATTTGGACCCAACTGGCCGCTTTGTGATTCTGGACCCCAGTGATCGATTCGTGATTTTAGCCACTAGTGGCCGATTTGTGATACTAGACCCTAGTGGCTGATAAGTGATTTGGACTCTAATGCCCAATTTGTGAATTTAGACACTAGAGGTCACTTTGTGATTTTGAACACTAGTAGCCGATTTATGATTTTGGACACAAGTAGCAGTTTTTTCGATTTTGGACCCTGCTGTCCGATTTGTGATTTTAAACGATCGAGGCTGATATGTGATTGTGGACCCTAGTGGCCGATTTGTAATTTTGAACCCTTGTTACTGATTTGTGATTATGGACTCGTGGCCGATCTGTGATTATGGACTCTCGTGGCCAATTTTTTGATTTTGGACCCTAGTGCTCGATTTGTGATTATGGGCCCTTCTGGCCGATTTGTGATTTTGAGCCCTAGTAGCCGATTTGGTATTTTAGACTCTAGTGGCCAATTTGTGATTTTGGACCCCAGTGGCCCATTTGCAGATTTGGGCCCTTGTGTCCGATTTGTGATTTTGGACCCTAGTGTTCGATTTGTGATTATGGACCCTTCTGGCCGATTTGTGATTTTGGGCCCTAGTGGCTAAATTGTGATTTTAGACTCTAGTGGCCAATTTGTGATTTTGGACCCCGTTGGCCGATTTGTGATTTTGGACTCCGGTGGCCAATTTGTAGATTTCGACCCTTGTGTCCAATTTGTGAGTTTGGACTCAGGTGGCTGGTTTGTACTTTGGGACCCCGGTGGCTGATTTCTGATTCAAAACAGAGGCCGATTTCTGATCATGCATACTAGTGGCCAATTTGTGATTTTGGACCTAGTGGCCGATTTGTAATTTCGAACCGTTGTGACCGATTTGTGATTATGGACCCTCCTGGCCGATTTGTGAGTTAGGACACTAGTGCCCAATTTTTTTTTTATTTCGGACCCTATTGGGCGATTTGTGATTTTACACGCTAATAGCCGGTTTGTGCTTTTGGACCCTAATGGCCGATTAGTGATTTTGAACCCTGGTGGACTAGCTATTTATGATTTTGGAGAATAATGACCGACTTATGATTTTGGACCCTAGAGGCCGATTAGCGATTTTGAACCCTAGTGGACTATTTGTGACTCTGGACCCTGCTGGGCTATTTGTGATTTTGGACCCTGCTGGACTATTTGTAATTTTGGAACCTGCAGGACTATTTGTGACTTTGGACGCAGAAGTCTAATTAGTGAGCATTAGTGGCCGGTATGAAATTTTGCACCCTAATGGCCAATTTGGGACTTTGGACCCTAGTGTCCAAATTGTGATTGTAGATCCTAGTGGCTGGTTTGTGACTTTGCACCCTAGTAGCCAATTTGTAATTTTGAACACTAGTGGCCGATGGGAATTTTGGACTCAAGTAGCCAATTTTTGATTTTGGACCCCAGAGGCCGGTTTGTGAGTTTGGACGCTAGTGGCCAATTTTTTATTTTGGACACTAGTAGCTAGACGATTTGTGAGGGAGCAAAGGTCTTCTAATTCATTTGCCTGTTGCACTGATTCTGATTTTCAACCTCTTTGCTCTGGAACACACTAGCTTTCATATCATCAGAATTCGAAAGGTGAGCACAATATATACTACGCTTTTGTAAGCAAAGGGCATCAAAAGCCAACTGTCTGTCTGTCTGCGCCTTGTCTATTCAATCGTTTGTGCGACGGCTTGTACGACCTACAGAACACCGCAAGGAAATCTGAATTTTAAAACCAAGGTTAATCTTACTTTAATTAATTCAGAGAGCCAGACAAGTGGCCAAAAAACAGCAAAGCCCAAACTTGGCTTTCATCTATCATGAAATTGCCTTAGTGATGGGTAAGACATGAATTTTTGGGATAAGGTAAGTTTTCTTCAGTGTTACAAAGCTGGTTTGGGCCGGAGAAAGAATGGAACGTTTTCTTCTTTGGAATCACCAGAAATAAGTATCCCGATGTGGTAGCTGACCTTAAATTAGAGAAAACAGTCTCGTTGTAATAATTGTTGGTTGATCACATTAAATCGTTCCCATAGCAATGACGCTAAAATCTGTCACAAGTAAGACGTCTGGACAGAATAAATAAAAAGGGATGAACTTTTTTCAACAGCCAACAAAGTTAAGGGGAACAAATGGATATTTGAAACTTTGAGCTGTGTCTTAAATTTTAGGGTTAACTATCCCAGCGTATAACCTAGAAAAGAATATGGATTAATGGATTGTTGCCAACAAGACTGTTAGGCTTAATTCATCTTCCTGTCCTTTGTTGCTATTGGCTTGGAGAAAAGCCAATTTTCCAAAGTCCTTAGGAAGCAAGCACTACATACGAATGAAGAAAGAATGGGAAAATTGAACCTCAGGGAGCAGTGCTTCTGCCTCGATGCTGAAAGCTAGGAAACCTATATCACGCAAGTGAAGCAGTGTCGCTGATCCAAGAGACGCAGAAGCAAATTCACCAATATTCTGGGAAAAAGAGAAACACAGAGTCAAAGACTTAATGTCGGTTATTGCCGCAGGGTCTTATTTGAGCCGTGCTTTTTGGGTGGTCAAAGGACTTTGAATGTTCCTTATAGGTGGAGTTTTTTAAGTAATCAAATCTTTCTTTGCTTGTGAAATAGAAGCCCTTTGGACGGTTTCGCAAAAACTTGACTTTTATACGTGTATTTTTTGGTTGATTTAGATTTTTAGAGTGCAGTCGGATAAGCAAGGGTTGAACTATTGAAATAACAGCAATATGAATTTAGCTTATTTTCATGCAGAGACCATTTTTTTATTTTTTATTCAAGCGACAGAACATTTGGGAGGAAAGTTCAATATGACCTTCTCTTTGGTTTTTCAACCTTCGAGTAATGCAGAGTGTGAGTAACCTGTTCTGTTCCAAACCTTTATTTAAAAGACATTGTGAATAGGGGGAATCCTTTGGCAGAAGAAAATATTACTCTGGTGATAACGACAGTCTTCTGAAGAAAACAACGCTATTGTTTTTCAGATAAACAAACCTCTTAATTTCCTTTGATCATGATTTTTTTTTTAACTATTTGCCTATAACTCCTTATTCCCGTCTCCTTCCCCTCAGCCACCGTATCTGCTTTTTAGTTGCGGCAAAGTTTCAATGATAACGATACACAATGGCCGTTTATATCTACACGAAATTCGTCTTAAGCCATATATGAAAATCACCGGCTTCTAAAGCCATAGTTCATCGACTCAGAGATGATTGCAATGTATTGCGTAACTTTACTGTGATGCCCTACGTCAGTACAGTAAGGACATTTCTATCTCTGAATTGCATTGTGATATCACGTTCCAGTTTAAAAGAGAAACAAACTGATTGTATATGTCTTTAATAACGTACTGATTCTATTGCTGAATTAACTTTTTCAATATACAGCTTAATTAATGATGGAGTAATGATGCGGGGGGAGACTGGATTAGAGAGCTCTTCTATTCAGTGTCACATAACCAAAAATCAATTGAGCCAACAATTAAATAGAAAAGAGGAGAAACATGATGATAAAAGTAATGAGTACTGGTTATAACCATGCAAAAAACCTCGAGTGCAGGAATTATGTCAAGCAACCAAATAGTGATTGGTTGTAGTTTTACGTATGATTTGTTACGACTATGCTCCGAGTTTTCATGTTTTCAATTTTGTCTGCACTTAGGTCATACCATAGCACTCTAGTTTTCCTAATGTGTGGTATCCTTCTTCACCATGTGCACCTCCCGTGTCACCAAATCTTAGCTGTTTGACGGGAAGGTGGGACTTGATGGTTAAGAAACCGCTGTCTTCCCGCCACTTTTTATCATTTTTATCACAATTACACTTCAGTGAATGGTCATTAGCGCACGATCTAGTTAAACCACATGCACAGCCACCAGTTTTGAAGTTTGCTCCCCCCCAGTACGTCATCTTCTGGCCGTCACGCGAAACCCACCATGAAAATCCATTTTTGATTAATAAGGCGTTGAAACACTCGTATTTGATGAACTGTTGACAGTTATCAGAGGCTTCCGTCAGAGCTTTTAATTGAGATATGCTGGCAGATCTGTAATGAACATCAAGGGAATATTTACCAGGCCCTTCGTATCCTTTCACCTGCGTTCTATTTTCACTGTCGTGACCGACGACTGTCACTCCAACCCCTCCTTTGTCAGTCATGTTACAGTAAACAGGAAATGGATCCTCCCCAAGAACACCGTCAGGATCGATGAAGTAATCACCACTAACGTCGATGATGTTTGCCTTCACTTTGGAGCAGGTATCAGGGTATTTGACATGAACAGTGACACTTGTTTGAATTGAGCTGAATGCATCCGTCGCATTGCAAGTGTAGGTACCAGAATGAGATATGTTAGCAGATAAAATCATCAAAGCATTCAATGAGTCAACAGACGCCCCCGAAGGTAAGGAAAAAGTTCCATCGTACATCCATAGGATGGTTGGCTTCAGGTCGCTTGAAGCAGAGCAACGCAGATCGACAGCTTTATACGCCATCACTGTCACATTCGACGGAGGCTTTATGAGAAATTTGAGAGCTGAATAAACACGAAGGAGAACTGATGATGATTTGGTACCCCAGGGGTTTGTTGCAGTACACACGTAAAAGCCGTTGTCCTTTGTAGTGATATTTAGTATGGTGAGATTTCCTTCACGAGTAATGGTCCTCGCGCTGGAAAGAATCCCATCAGACCTTTTCCATATGATCCCGTCTGGTTTACGATTACCTGTGACATTACACATTACAGTAACGTTCCTACCCTCCACAGTCTCAATTATTTCGGGAACAACTTGCATTGAAGGCGGTCCTAGAACACCAAAATGACAATAAGCCATGGGAATAACGTAAACAATCTCCATCATCGATCAAGACTATCGTTTACTTTATACAAGATCTGATAGCAACCGCCGTTCTGAGCCGACGACTTTTATGCAGTCAGCTCCATTTTATGTCAGATCACTATGGCAAGAGGCTAAGAGAGGTCCTCTGCAAGAATTCCTTGTCCATCCCAGCAATTTAAGACCACAAAAGCTATTTAATACCTCATATATAATACCTACGTTGCCTACGGTTACCTTAAAAAATTTCTTAGTTACTCAACATACCTTCAGTGCAGTTTTCTCCCAGTAATCCATTTGCGCAAACACAACGATACCCCTTTCTGGTGAAGCCAGTTTGGCATCGCTTCGTTGATGGGCAAAGCATACTGGAACAGCGGTTCTGCGAAGACATAAAAATATTTATAAAATAAGTCGCTCCGGTACCCAGCTTCCTTCCTTCTTCCAGCTAATCCATCTATACCGATGCACCCATTTATTTATTAATAAATTTCAAGGTTCGTGCATACATTCATCATTTCATACATGTGCGAATGCATGCATGCATTTACGCATTCATGCATCCTCTTTTCCATCTACAGAAAAGAAAGTTTGAACGTATGGTCTTCTTAACCAGACAACATGAAAAGTGAAAAAAAACTCACATATCTCTTTCATTTTTGATTTGATTTTCTCTTTACATACATTTAAGATGCATGATAATTTTATCGACGAAAACTTAACGGAATTACTGATGAGAATAGGTCAACTCACCTTAAATGATTTGTAAACAGTCCCCTCTTTGTATCTTAGATCCTGTCGATTATTTACGTGATCTGAATCACTCAATTCGCACAAAAGTTTTCCATTCTGTTGCGGTTTTAGATTGTAGGAAACACAGTCAGCTTCCATGAAGCAGTTCACTTCACATGCGCTGGCTGTCTCAATCTCCACCATTTTGAAAACGTGTTTCTCGAGGATGAAGTCCTGCTTTGCGGGGTTCATCTTTACTTGCCGACAGTTTTCTAAAAATTAGGCAAAATGAAAGTATGGTTTATGTATCTAGAAGAGCAACCTATTCTTGCTTGCACGCTTCAAAATCGTTCGTCTTATGAAAATTTCTTTTTTAACATAATAATATCTGAGACTTAAAAAACTAATTTCCATAAAGCTGTAACCATTACTTCTATCTTGATTTTGTGATGATGGATGAACACCTGTTCTGAAAAAAAATTGTTGTAGCAATTTATCAAGGTAAACGATAGAAACTATGTTCTTAGCGATTTTGATCGATGATTTTTAATCCCGCCAAATCGCAGAAGTTACCCTATTGATGCCACACTATCGTGAGTGAGTATTTCAAATAAAGTGTTTAAAAGAAGAGAAAAGAAAGGTTTTAAAAAGATTGATGTGATAAAATGTACGCCAATGAATATGGAAGCAATCTTCGCAGTTATAAGCACTACTTCCCGTTCAGGCCTGAATTATATCCAGGTCTTATTTTTCATTTCTGCTAAAGTAGTTTTCGTAATTGCGAAGATCGCTTTCATATTCATTTCTGTATCTGCAGTTCGCATATATTATTTCCATATATTCATGGTCAAAAGCTACGCCAGGTGGCTTTAATACTCACCTAGCTCTTTACCGCTGCAAATAGCAACCAGAAATGAAAAGAGTAACAGTCCTGACCATTTCATCGCTAACTTGTCTGTTTTCTTTGTTACTTTACGATCGAGATGGCGAATGAAAGAGTAACGTCTACTTTCCGTTCAAAATACGGCTGCTTACCCAAGTGTGTGTTTTGCCAAAAAATAACTAAGTTTAAATTTTTAATGGAACAGTATTGGACCAACAATAGGCGATGTCAGAACAGTTACATACTTAAATTTGATACGGCAAAACTTTGAAGCCGGATGAAAAAATTTACATATCGATTTACAGAGATTTTTCTATTTCTCAAATATTTCTCTCTCTAGGTCGCCGTGATGATATTAACTTAATTAATCTCTACAATTGGAATTGTTTCCCCCTTCTTTATAATTTAAAGAAAAATCTTCTGGGTTGTGTTGCTTCCGAACACTCAACAGCGGCCACAATTGGTTACAATTTGATTTCAGTTCCTCTTCAGACAAGTGAGGATTTCCGTTTACCAAAGTTATGCACGTTCTACAGATAAGAGAAGAAAATTATATCCCTCCGCTTCAAAAGGAATCGATTTTTTTTTTCTGACAAAAGCAGGGATTTAAAGTGTAGGAGAAGTTACCAAACTCAGACATCAGCAAGAATGGAAAGACTTAATTGCGTCAAACTGTTTGCAAAGAGAAGCTGGTTATCATATTTCGAGCACTTCAGGCCTTAATTCCTATTGTTGAGCAGAATTTCAATAAATATTGGTGATATAAAATGCATTGAGCGTTGATATTTTTATCATGTATGATCTACCTTTGAATAAAAAGGAAAATGTAAGAAACTAAAATGTAGGGAATTCAAATTTGGTTACCTTTTCCCGTCAACGGGGCTTCAGCACCTGCAGTCAGTCTTATAAAGACTAATTAGGTCAAGATAAACAAACCTTTCATACACTGAAAAGGAGAAAATACGATATGTTGATACCCCTACAAACAGGTTTACCATTTTTTGGGTGATTCTAAACTATGTAATATCATATTCCTGCTTAAGAAAGTCAATAGGTCTGTCTTGTTGAAGAACAACATTGAAATTTCCTAGTTACTGAGTTTACATATATAATTAGGTATTTAATGTCAAACCGCACGTATCCGTGCAGTGCCTCACTAATAGCTATAATAGATTGCAAAACTCGCCGGCAGGTTAATTATTGGTCGTCATCGTCTGTAAGTTCTCTTTGATTTCAGCAGCGCATCGTCATCGTTAGCAGAATGCTTCACATCTATCGGAGCTTGTTTTATAGCGATCGAAGAAAAACTGATTACAAAACAGCTTTCGAACTATATTTCATGGAGATTGTGACAAGTTTGGCATTCAAGATCGACAAAAATACTTTTGTTGAACTTTTTGTTTTTGTTCCTGTTAATTTGCTCTAAAACAGTTCTTGAACGTGGTTATAATCCAGTTATCTACAAAAATGCTTCCTGTGCCAAATATAAGAATATACGTATAATTTACCATATCGGTGTAGCAGCGAAGATTTCTTTCCCAACATGATCAGTTCATGTGGTTGTTTCGATGTGTCATGTTAAAGCCGTTAAAGGCGCCACATTGGCTAATGAATGGGTGACACATTGTTTTCTATTTAAAAATGCGTTGCTCGTTGAAAAAAGGAAAATGAAAAAAAGGAACTGAGCACGACGTTAACATAAATGACATTTTCTAGAAAAAGCCTCGTGATTTCGGGCACTCATGACCAATATGTGATTCTGGACCCTTGTGGTCGATTTGAGATTATGGACCATCATGGCCGATTTGTGACTTTGGACACTAATGGCCAATTTGTAATTTGAGACCCCAGTAGCCGATTTTTTAACCAGTTCACTAACGGCCGATTTGTGATTTTGGACTCTAGTGCCCGATAAGTGATTCTGGACACTGGTGGCCAATTTTTAATTTTGGACATAGAGGCCGATTTGTGATTTTGGACCCTGTTGGCCAATTTTTGATATTGAACACTAGTGGTGGATATGAAATTATTACACCCTAGTGGCCGATTTGTGACTTGGGACCCTAGTGTGCGATTTGGGATTTTGAACTCTAATGTACGATTTGTGATTTTGAACCCTAGTGGCCGATTTGTGATGTTAAACACTGGCGGTCGATTTGAAATTTTGAACCCTAGTGGCCGATTTGCAATTTTGGACCCTAGTGGCCAACTTGTGATTTTGGACCCTAGAGGCCGAGTTTTGATTTTGGACACAAATGGCCTATTTGTGAGTTTGGACCCTAGTGGCCGGTTTGTGATTTTGGACCCTGGTGACCTGATTTCTAGTTCAAAACATAGGTGGCCGATTTCTGATCGTTCATACTAGTGGCCGATTTGTGATTTTGGACATTAAGGGCCGATTTCCAATTTTGGTACCTAGAGGCCAATTTATAATCTTGAACCTTAGTAACCGATTTGTGATTATGGCAGATTTGTGAGTTTGGACCCTATTAGGCGATTTGAGATTTTGGACACTGATGGCCGATTTGGGATTTTGGACCCTAGTGCCCGATTAGTGATTTTGGACCCCGGTGGACTATTTATGATTTTGGAGAATAATGGCCGACTTGTGATTTTGGGCTCTGGTGGACTATTTGTGATTTTGGACGTTGAAGTCTAATTTGATATTAAACAGTGTAAAATAGTGGCTGGTACAAAATTTTCCACCTTAGTGGCCAATTTGGGTCTTTAGACCCTAGTGTCCGAATTGTGATTTTGGACACTAATTTACAATTTGTGAAAGAGCAAAGATCTCATTTAGTTTTCCTGTTGGACTGATTCTGAGTTTCAAACTCTTTGCTTTGGGAGACACTAGCTTTTATATCATCACAATTCGAAAGGTGAACACAATATATACTATCCTTTTGTAATCAAAGGGCATCAAAAGCCAACTGTCTGTCTGTCTGCGCTTCGCCTATTCAAATGTTTGTTCGACGGCTTGCAAGACCTACAGAACACCGCAAGGAAATATGAATTTTAAAAGCAGGGCTAATCTTACTTTAATTATTTCAGAGAGCCAGAGAAGTGACCAAGCAACAGCAAAGCTTTAACTTGGCTTTTATCTATGTTAAAATGGCCTCAGTGATGGGTGTCACGTAGGTTTTTGGGATTGGTGTGGGCCTACAGGTTCTTTCATTCCTGTGGTACCCGTACGTTGTTCTAAAAAATCTTCCAGGTAAGTGTCCTTCAGCGTTGGGCCAGAGAAAGATTGGAACGTTTTCTTCACTGGAATCACCAGAAACAAGTTTTCCGATGCAGTAGATGACCTTAACTTAGAGAAAACAGTCTCACTGTAATAATTGTTGGTTGATCACATTAAATAGTTCCTATGGCAATGAAACTAAAATCTGTCATAAGCAAGAACTACTGGACGGAATAAATAAAAAGTAATGAACTTTTTTCAAAAGTTCTAAAGTTTTAAATCTAAGGGTTAACTACCCCAGTATATAACCTAGAAAAATGTATGGATTTGTTGCCAACAGGACTGCTAGGCTTAATGCTAGCCTAGAAAAAGGTGTTGAAATGTCTACCAGATAAAATGTTAATGAATTTAGGAGCAAAAATTGGTCTCGATTAACACAACGAAGAGATCATTTTCTTCAAAATAAGAGTCTGCAATATATTCAGGTTTTCAATAATCACAAAATTTTCTAAATGGAAGCCCTTTGGACAGTTTTTTGCTTTTTTTATATTTTTAGATTGCGTAGCACCAACGAGGCGTAATAAGAAAATAATGAGAACGGTGTATAACCATGCAGAAAAAACCTTAAGTGCAGGAATTATATCAAGCGACCCAGTGGTGATTGGTTACAGTTTTACATATGATTTGTTACGACTGTGGTCCGAGTTTTCATGTTTTCAATTTTGTCTGCACCTTGGTCATGCCATAGCACTCCAGTTTTCCTAAGGTGTGGTATCCTTTTTCATGTCGTCCTCCCGTGTCACCAAATCTTAGCTGTTTGACGGGAAGGTGGGACTTGATGGTGAGAAAACCGCTGTCTTCCCGCCACTTTTGATCATTTTGATCACACGATCTAGTTAAACTACATGTGCAGCCACCAGTTATTAAGTTTGCTCCCCCCCTGTACATCATGTTCTGGCCGTCACGTGAAACCCACCATGAATATCCATCTTTAATTAAAGTTAAATTTTGCCTTTCCCGTGTCACCAAATCTAAGCTGTTTAACGGGAAGGTGGGACTTGATGGTAAGAAAACCGCTGTCTTCCCGCCAATTTTCATCATTTTTATCACAGTTACACTTCAGTGATTTGTCATCGGCGCACGATCCAGTTAAACCACATGTGCAGCCACCAGTTGCTAAGTTTGCTCCCCCCAGTATGTCGTGTTCTGGCCGTCACGTGAAACCCACCATGAATATCCACCTTCAATTATTCTGGCGTGAAAACACTCGTATTTGATGAACTGTCGACAGTTATCAGAGGCTTCCGTCAGAGCTTTTAACTGAGATATGCTGGCAGATCTGTAATGAATATCAACGAAATATTCACCGCACTTTTCGTATCCTATCAACTGCGTTCTGTTTTCACTGTCGTGACCGACGACTGTCACTCCAACGCCTCCTTTGCCAGTCATGTTACAGTGTACAGGAAATGGATCCTCGCCAAGAACACCGTCAGGATCGATGAGGTAATCACCACTGACGTCGCTGATGCTTGTCTTTACTTTGCTGCAGGTTTCAGGGTATTTGACATGAACGGTGACACTTGTTTGACTTGAGCTAAATGCATCAGCCACATTGCAAGTATAGGAACCAGAATGAGATATGTTAGCAGATAAAATGGTCAAAACATTCAAGGAGTCAACAGTCGCTCCTGAAGGTAAGGAAAAAGTTCCATCGTACATCCATAGGATGGTTGGCTTCAGGTCGCTTGAAGCAGAGCAACGCAGAATGACAGCTTCATGCGCCATCACTGTCACATTTGACGGAGGCCTGATGACAAATTTGAGAGCTGAAAAGACACGAAGGAGAACTGACGATGATTTGGTACCCCAGGGGTTTGTCGTAGTACACACGTTGGAGCCGTTGTCTTGTGTAGTGACATTTTTTTATAGTGAGATTTCCTTCAATAACAATGGTCCTCGCGCTGGAAAGAATTCCATCAGGCTTTTTCCATATGATCCTGTTTTGTTTAGGATTAGCTGTCACGTTACACATTACAGTAACGTTCCTACCCTCCACAGTTTCAATTACGTCGGAAACAACTTGCACCAAAGGCTGTCCTAGAACACCAAAATGATAACCCATGGGAATAACGTAAATAATCTCACTACTGTATCGATCAAGACCATTGTTTACTTTATTCGAGATCTGATAGTAACCACCGTTCTTAGGCGACGACTTTTCTGCAGTCAGCCCCATTTTAAGCTAGACCTGCCACCAGTCGATCACTATAGGCAAAAGGTCAAGAGAGGTCGTCTGCAGGAACTCCTTGTCCATCTCAGCAATTTAAGATCACAAAAGCCATTTAAGACCTCACATATAATCATGAGGTATAGCTTTCTCCCTCACGCCCCTATTTTCCTTCTGACACCTAAAAAAATTTCTCATTTATTTAAATCCAAAGATTCTCCAAATTTAACGACTTCTCAAAGAGAAATGCACGATTATCGTCAATGACCAATCAAATCAACATACCTTCAGTGCAGTTTTTCCCAGTAATCCATTTGCGCAAACACAGCGATAACCCTTCCTGGTGAAGCCAGTTTGGAATCGCTTTTTCGATGGACAAAGCGTACTAGAACAGCGGTTCTGTGAAGATATAAAGATATTTATATAACTTTTTGGTCTGGTACCCTTCCCCCTCCTTTCTTCCATGCCCTCTTCATGGAATTACATGCGAGAATAAGTTAACTCACCTAAAATGGTTTGTAAACAGTCCCTTCTTTGTACCTTAGATCATGTTGATTATTTGCGTCATCTGAAGCACACAATTCGCACAAAGGTTTTCCATTCTGTTGTGGTTCTAAATTGTAGGAAGCACAATCAGCTTCCAGGAAACATTTGACTTCGCATGCGCTGGCTGTCTCAATCTCCACCATTTTGAAAACGTGTTTCTCGAGGATATAGTCCTGTTTTGCGGGGTTCCACTCTACTTGCCGATAGTTTTCTTAAAATTAAGCAAAATGAGAGTATAGTTTACGTGTCTACGTAGAAGGGCAACCTATTTCTAAATTAACCTGTTTATTGTAAGCAAGCTAAAAAAACCGTTCGTTTCATGAAACTTTCTTTTTACCTAACAATAAGTGAGACTTAAAAAATTAATTTCCATAAAGTTCTGACCATCACTTTCGTCTTGATATTGTGATGATGGATGAACACTTGTTCGGAAAAAAATCGTTGTTGCAATTCCACAAGGTAAATGATAGAAACTATGTTTTTAGCGATTTTGATCGATGATTTTTAATCCGGCCAAATCGCAGAAGTTACCCTATTGAAGCCAAAACTAGCGTGAATGAGTATTTCAAATGAAGAGTTCTAAGGAAAAGAAAAGAATGGTTTTGAAAAAAATGATTTAATAAAATTTACGCCAATGAATATGCAAGCGATCTTCGCGGTTATGAGCACTACTTCCCGTACAGGCCTGAATTATTTTCAGGCCTTATTTTTCACTACTGCTTAAGTAGTTTTCATAACTGAAGATCGCTTCCATATTCATTTCTACATCCGCAGTTCATATAAATGATTTTTATACATTTATAGTCAAAAGTTACGCCAGGTGGATTTAATACTTACCTTGCTCTTTACCGTTGCAAATTCTAACCAGAAATGAAAAAAGTAAGAATCCTGAAGATTTCATCGCTAACTTGTCTGTTTTCTTTGTTACTTTACGAGCGAGATGGCGAATGAAAGAGTAACGTCTACTTTCCGTTTAGAATACGGCTGCTTACCTCAGTGTGTGTTTTGCGACAAATAACTAAGTTTAAATTTTTAATGGAACAGTATTGGAAAAACAAAAGGGGTGGTATAGTGGCTATATTAAATATAATACTGAAAACAGTGTTTATATATCGATTTAATGAGACTTTAATATTTCTCGAAACTGCAGACCGTTTTCCCTCTCAACTTCATTTCCTCTTCAGACAAGGGCTACACGGGGATTTCCGTTTACAAAAGTTATATAGTTTCTTAAGGTAAGAGATGAAAATTATTTGCCTCCACTTTATAGGGAATTTATTTATTTTTTCTGAAAAAGAAAGGGATTTTAAGTTTAATGGAAGTTACTCACCTGAGACATCAACAAGACTGGAAAGAATCAATTACGTCAAACTGTTTGCAAAGAGAAGCTGATTATCATACTTTCCTTGCTTCAGGCTTTAATTGCTATTTTTGAGCAGAATTTCAATGAACTTTGGTGCTTATTAAATGCATTGCGTGTTGATATTTTCATCACGTACGAGTTATCTTTCAATAAAAAAGAAAAAGTTTGAAAATAAACCCTAAGGAAATCAAATTTGGTTACCAGTTCTTGTCAACAGGACTTCAGCACCTGTACTTAGTCTAATTAAGATACAAGATAAAGATAAATACACCCTCCCTACACTGAAAAGAAGAAAATACGAAATATGTGTTGATAACCATATTACAAACAGGTATACTAATATTTTGGATGATTCTAAATTATATAATATCTTATTCCTGCTTAAGAAAGTCAACAAGTCTGTCATGTTGAAGGACAATATTGGAATTTCCCATTTGGTAAGCTTGGATGTAATCATATTGGTGACGAAATGGGGTAAAACATTTTATTTTAGACCGCACATATCCGTGCAGTGCCTCTTTAATGATTATAATAGATCGTGTAACTCGCTGACAGGTTGATTATTGGTCGTTATTGTCTGTAGGTTCTCTTTCATTTCAGTGATCCATCGTCATCTTTAAGAGAATGCTTCGCATCTAGGCTTATTTTATGGCGATCGAAGAAAAACAAATACACAACAGCTTTCGAACTTTTTCTCATGAGAAATTGTGACGATTTTGGTATTCTAGACCGACAGAAAACTTTTGTTAAACTTTTTGTATTAGTTCGTGATAAATTTCTCTAAAACATTAAAAAAAAGAAAAAAAAATTTTGAACATGGTTATAATTCAGATGTCTATATAAATGCTTCCTTTGCCAAAGATATAAAGATTTCAGCGTAGATTTCTTTCCCAACGTGATCAGTTCGTGTGGTTGTTTCGATGTGTCGTGTTAAGGATGAACAATTAACAGGCGCCACATTGGTTAATAAATGGGCGACACATTGTTTTATATCTAAAAATGCGTGGCTCGGTGAAAAAAGAAAAGTGAAAAAGGATCTGAGCGCGACGTCAACACGACGTCAAAACAATTACTTGATGGTTGAGCATCTTTCTAAAAAAGAAAGATTACATTCAATAATATTTGAAAAGTCTGTGGAAGTTCTATCGAACGACATTTTGCAGTCCTGATATCATGCAACAGTAAAAATATATTTGGAAAATTGTATTCAAACTTTTTAGCACTGATTAAGTGTTAAAAATCCAGTACAGTATTTAAAAATGCAATGTAGACTTAACTTATTTTCATGCAGAGAACACTTTTTTAAATATATTTTTTATCGAGCGAAAGAACATTCGGGAGGAAAGTTCAATGCGACTTTTTCAAGGTTTTTCAACCTTCGAGTTATGCAGAGGGTGATTTACTTGTTCTGTTCTAAACCGATATTCAAAAGACGTTGTGAATACGGGGGATCCTTTGGCAGAAGACGCTATTGCTCTAGTAATGAGGACAATCTTCGGATGAAAACAGCGCCATTGGTTATTACAGATAAACAAACCTCTTAATTTCTTTTGATCATGATTTTTTTTAACGAATTGCCAGTAACTCCATATTCCCCTCTCCCTCTCCCCAGCCTCCGTATCTACTCTTTACTTACGGCAAAATGTCAGTGTTAACGATACACAATGGCCGCTTGATCGCATATTCATAACTACCGAAGGAAAAAACTTGCAATTGATCAGATCTTGGACCTTGAAACAGCAGTAAATTTTTTACCAGCCTGTGTCAAAGAAACATTTTTTTGCTTTGATTTTGAGTCGTCCGGCCCTCGGTAAAAGGTAAAACTCACTGTTTCTCTTGACGTCAAATATTAAACGCTTAATATGGGTTACGTTATCCGACGGCGTGGTGCCAATATCAAATGAGAAATACGAGAAATGGCGACGGCAGTCTATAAATATGAAGGTTGCCTTCATAGTGTTAACAGGCCGTTGCCAAAGCAACATGCTTTAATATTGCTTATGAGATTCCTGCTTCATTCCTTTCACACTGATAGCTAAGGAACGAAATATGTTTCAACTTGCAAGGAAGCACTTGGCACAGCAGTTTTTATTCGACCCGGCTTCTGTCTCAGCCAACTCAAAACTCTATGCATGTCATAGTTATGGATTCTACTTCCTGTGGACGATTTTCGCTGAGGAGTGATTACCGACGAGGTGCCATGAGAAGAGTTCAAGACGATAGTCTATGGAAATAAAAATATTTTCATGAATACTGATGACATGTTGCCGCTAATACCAAATACTTTAATATCGCCTATTGGATAGGTACGTGATACCTCAGAAAAATAGACAACACATTAGCCTCACATGAATATCACTTAGTACCGGTCGCTAACGAACGAACTATTTTGTCATCAGTACCTGCTGAAACAGCAGTTTTAATTATTCAAATGGGCTACTGTCTGAGTTAACGATAGTTTGGACGCATAATATTTCTGTAAGTGGGTCTTATTTGCTTTTGACGAATTTCTCTCTGCGGGTCTTATCTACTTTTAACGGATCTCTCTAGCGACTCGCTAAAGTCTTTAGTTTTCCTCCCTTTTTTTATGGGAACAAAGGAAGCAAAGTTTTCACAAAGAGAATACTAATATTTTTGTTTTGTTTCGTTTTGTTTTGTTTTGTTTTGTTTTGTTTCTTTTTTCATCGCCAAGGACCGAGATGCAGGTGTTTAGTGACCATTGAAAATATAACAATTTTGATGATAATTTTGATGAATAAAAGATGATTCATGCTCTCTAAAAGCATTGAAAAATAGAATGCAAACCATTTTTAGACACTGGTGCACGCGAATGAAACTTAAAGGTTCAACATCACCCTATATTTATTGAAGAAAAAGATATATGTTCATGGTTTACCCACCAACTGACTGATCGAAACGTCTCTACAACAAGAAAAAGACGGGAGACTACAACACGGCAAAAATATCCTAATTAAAGTAGGTACTTCCTATAAGCATAATGAGGACTACATATTAAATCATATATATAGCCTTACATGTTTTTTTAGAAAATACCACGCATTGAGCAGGAGTGGTAAAACTAGAAAAAAAACAATTTTAGTGCTACGATTTGAGCGAATCGAGAAATTAAAATAAGTTTGACTTTGAGGGTGTTGGAGTTCACCGGGTTCGAATACCCTGATGGAAAATTGATAACAAAATGGGGTCAGTTCCAAAGCAAATCGGATCTTATTCGAGTTAACGTGGGTCCAAGTTGGGTTCTATGCTTTTTCTGCTTAACAACGGATTTTATTTCGCCAAAAATCATTGTCTACTCCGACTATCTCAATACCAGAATTCGTTTTTCAGGTTCATCCATAGAATGTTTTTATTGCTTGTCTTCTGGTGCCTACAAATCGTATTTTTATTCAATACGTTAACGGTTATCTCGGGAAAGATAACAGGTAGGTCTAATGCTTTCGTTAGATTGTTGTTTCCAGTTTAACTTCCTTCTATGCAGCCCCTTCAATGCGACACGTGATGTTCTATCCGCTAAAGAAATCACTTAATATATTTTATTCCTTTATGAATATATATATTCCTTATAAAGGAAATGATGTAAAGGCCGTTCAGGAGAAAAATAAGTCCTGTGGACAGATTTCATTATCTCTGAAGGTTCTTATTTTAAAATTCAACTGTCCTAGCAGATAGCTTTTTTTCGTCCAGATGCAGATCAAAGCACGAGCGCTAAAATGGCTTTGGAATCCTTCCTCTTGAGAACTTTAAGACCTGACTTCGGCTCACGTCTTGCGTTCATCAATGGTATGTTTAAAATATCTACTCCTGCATTTCTAGGAGATATACATATTAGCAATTTAACTAAAATCCGAGAATGAGCAGAGTTGTAAAATCCTGCAGCGTCCCTGGCAGAGGTAGCACATTAAGTGAAATTAAAATTCTTTTTTTTTTTTTTTCAATGATACTTTATTTTCACACAATGTGACGTTATACATGCTTTTACGTGTAAATTTACTGAGTAGTTATTGTATTTCTGAAAAAAAAGGTTGGACCTTGTAGAGAAAGAATGCAGCAGGAAGCTTTCAATATTAACAGCTGGAATTCCAAATGGAAATATCAGTTGCTGCTTCCTTTGATTTCGATTTCAGCCTAAGCTTTGGGGATTTTTGTATAGAATCAACCTCTATATTTTCTCATTCCTCAGAGTCGCAGTGGAAGGAGCAGATCGAGACACTAGTGAAGCCCCTAACGGCCAATCAAATGGAAAAATTAAGTTGCAGAAGGCGGTGTGGAAGGAAACGAAGGCGTCATGATTCTAATGAGGGTTGCTTTTGTGATGAATTTTGTAAAAGCTTTGGTGATTGCTGTTTTGACTTCGATGAATTGTGAGTATTTGTTTCCCACACAGTTCAAGATCAAATATATCTTATACATATGTTTTTAATCTTTTCGAATATCTTCAAATAATAACCACTTTAAGATAAATCTAAGTAAGACTTTCTTTTCTCACGACTCACTAGCTATCTTTAACTTTTCTTTTTGACACTGTGATATCACTTCAGCTTGATCGTAATTTGCTGTTGTTCAAGCCTCTGCCTTGACGCGGAGTTCCCAATTCTGACAGCGTCTTCTACGAGTCGATTCATTCCCCTTGTTATAGTCTCTGTGACCCATGTGGTTGGTCCTGTGGTTAATCCTAAAGCCGATGACACACCTAGCGGTTTTATACGACGATCGCGGCGATTGGCGAAAGTCGCCAGGTGTGCCCAGTACGGCGATTGCGATTTTCGCCGATCGCCGCGATTGGCGTTTAAAATTGCCGATATCTGATCTACCAGATTGTTTCTGAACCGAAGAAAAAGAAATCAATTTGATCATACTGTGGTCAGAAAAGCCATGCTTATTTGATGTACTGCCCAGTGGCTACAGTAATCGTCTCAAGAAAGACTCTGCGTTTCAATAAATCCACGTCTTCGACCATATATTTCTATTATCCCACTTTTCAGAACGCTTCCTGGAGCGCTTTAGTTGCAAAATTATGGCAGCAGCCAACAATTTTTTCGGCTTCGCTGTTGTCACTTCCTTTGTTTACATTGGTTCGCACAACTTTTATACGTCACCCGATGGAACCTGGGATCAAGGCTGAATGCCACATTGTCTGCAAAGTGTTTCCCAGCGATCTGTGGCGAAAATGGCTAACGATTTTCGACGGCGATCGAATTCGCCGCGATCGGCGTATAAAATCGCCGGGTGTGTCGCCGGCTTTAAGCAAGAAATTATAAACTGTTTATAATCTCCTGCCCTCAAGTAATTACTACCACTATAGTGGTCGTGCTTGGGTCGTCTAATGACCATGCCTTGGAACTTTCCCAAAGTTCTGGTTTTGGCTCTCGCCTTCGAAGCTTGACTAGTTAATTTGAAACATTAAGTACATTGGGTTCGTTCGCGAGAACATCGTAAAAGGGCTCCGGTAAGTGTTCTTATTGTGAGGTCAGTCACCACACATACCCAATCATGGCCTACTCATCGAGCTTATAAAAGAGTCCACCAGATATCGCTGATTTTCTTTTGAAAGGGGACTCTATGATTAACAGATGTTGGCGTTCCTCAAACTGTACCAAAATTGTAGTATTGAATGAAAATTGGTTCAGTCAAGGACATAAAGGGAAAATAATAATTTAAAAGTGCAGTTTAGATTCACCGTAACGCCTTACACGAAACCTGGTTTCAACTAAGAGCTCTTACCCTCTCCCACCTCTCATTGGCCCGTTTTACCATTTTTAAGGGCCTATGTACCAAAGAACATTGATGACCCGTTTTTTTTCCTTTGTTGTTTTTGAACAGGTGTATAGTACCTCAAGTATCGATGGAAACATGTGTCAGAGAATATAACTATTGGGTCCCGGATCGGTTGATTGGTCGCGCAGTTTGGAGCTCATGCCCGAAGAACTTTACAGATGAGAATACAAAGCAAAAATGTCAAGGCAACGATGAAGATGAGATTGGTTTGAACCCTGTGCCAGTGTATGACAAATACAGTAACGTGACATACAAAAATATTTTCTGCGCCAGGTGCAATGGAGCATTGCACACAGCATACTGGGAAGTCAGTTTCCAGTGTTTTAAGTGGTTCGATGTTTCCAACCTAAGTCTAAACAAAGACTTGAGACTTTTGCAAGATCGGTGTTATCTTCAGAAAATGCCAGTTGATGATTCCTTGAAAAGATGCATCCCATGGCTTCGGCTTCCGATCAAAAGCGATCCAACGATGGGTAATACCCTTTGCAAAGCAGAATGTCTGAGTTACGCTCTTTTAGTAGTCTCCAGGAGTAGATCGAAATTGTTTCGTAACCCTCACTGTGCCTTTTGCAATGGAATTGAGCTCAGTGATATAGTTTTTTTGGTGCAAGATGACAACTCTTCTCCGCCACATTCCTTCAATACACCCCCTGCCCTAACAATTCTGTTTGAATTTACCTCCACATCTAAGTTTTGTATCAAAACAGCAGACCAACACAAAAGATCAGAAGATCATCCTACTACCTGTCTACACGATGAAGCGCATGACTCTGTACATCGAAACGAAATCAAAACATGTAAACTTAACTGCACCTTTGTAGCGTACAACAAAACGGATTATGAACTCGTTCCCAATGATCTCGTATTTTTGAAGGCCCATGGGAAATATTACAGTAACGTTTCTTATAAGATTTGTGGTGAAAAATTGTTACTGTGCGTTAATTTTTCAAAAACTTCCCCCAGAACTAGAAGTATTTCATTTGAGCACAAAGAAAACTACAAATTTCTTCAGCTTTTCAGCTTTATTGGGGCAGTCGTGTCCACCGTTTCTCTGGTTTTATTGTTAGTGACTTACGTCTTATTTGTTGAGCTCCGTAACTTACCTGGGAAAATCATGTTAAACTTGGTGATCTCTTTGTTGCTGTATGAAAGTGTATTCCTCTCAGCTGGCAAAAATGACGATCAGTTGATCTGCCTTGTGGTCGCCGCTCTTTTTCACCTCTTCGCCCTTTCTTCCTTCACGTGGATGAACGTTATGGCATATGATGTGCATCGCGCTTTCGCAAAAGTCCCGGGTAAGTTGACATTGTTAATTTAGTGATTTAGGATCGTTATCAATCTAGAACTTACGTCATTTCCTTTAAAATCTCTTTGTTTCAGTAAATCATATTAGATATTGTTGATTATGGTGAATCTACTTGTCAAGAAGTATAAACGTCTGTATCGCAATTTAGTAACTTCCAGTTTTGATCAAAATCTCGACTGCATACTGCTTTATTCATGATTCAGTTCAATTGATTTGAAGACTTGAGGAGGCAGTTCCCATAGAATCCATATTAACAAAAGTACTTGAGAGGACGATCATTAAGTATGAGTTGCTCATTATCATTCCAATTAGATCCGGCGGCAAACCGACAAGAGGACTCCAATAAACGTTTGATGTGTTACTCCCTGTACGCCTGGGGAGGTCCTGCTATTGTAGTCCTTTCCTGTGTTACAGTTGACCAGGTTAGGGAAGGAGCGATTGGATATGGTAAGTGCCTAACATAAAAAGGTGTATTCAGTGTTTGTCATTGAACCATGAGAAAAGCATAGATTACTCTAACTTCGGGTAAGTTATGTTGATATTGCAAAATACCTCAACTAATACCATGTGTTGCTGACTAAACAGGCCTTGGAAAAGAGGGCTGTTTCATATCAGAGAATAAAGCAAAGATATTCTCATTCATTTTTCCTGTTGGACTGATTCTGATTTTCAACCTCTTTGCTCTGGGACACACTAGCTTTCGTATCCTCAAAACCAGAAAGGTGGGTACAATATTTCTACGTTTTTTTAAACAAAGAAAATCAGAGTTCCACTGTCGCAGTCTCTGTCTTTCTGTGCTTTGCCACGTTAACCATTTGTCCGACGCCTTGCATGACCAATAGAACATCGCAAGGAAATCTGAATTTTAAAACCAGGGTTATTCACATTTGTATTGTTTCAGACGGCCAGAAAAGTGACTAAGCAACAGCAAAGTTCTAACGTGGCTTTAATCTGTGTTAAAATGGCCTCAGTGATGGGTGTGACATGGATTCTTGGGATTGCTGCGAACCTAAAGGCTCTTTCATTCCTGTGGTACCCGTATGTTGTTCTAAACAGTCTTCAAGGTAAATGTCCTTCAGCTTAACAAAGCTGGTTTGGGCCGGAGAAAGAATGGAACACTTTCTTGATTGGAAGCACCAGAAACAATTATTCCGTTGTGGTAGCTGACCTTAAATTAGAGAAAGCCGTCTCATTGTGATAATAGTTGGTTGATCATATTAAATAGTTCCTATGGCAATGAAAGTAAAATCTATCTCGATAGATGTAACGAAGCGATTACTTACTCCTAGATAAGAATCTGCAACATATTCAGATTTTCTTGCATTTCGCAGTGTTTTCCATCGAATGACTGTGATATAGCCTTTTTTCTTGGCTACGCAATTTAATATCATTTGATTGGCACCAGAACTCTATGGGAATGAATTAATACACATGACGTCTTTTCAAGAGATTCTACTTATATCAGTTTAATTATTTGCCTTTCTCCGAGGTTTCTTCATCTTCCTGTCCTTTGCTACAACTGGGAAGGCGTTGGAGTTGTACAAAAGCAAATTTTCCAAAGTACTTAAGAAGCAAGCATCACAGGTCAGTGAAGAAAGAATGGGAAACTTGAATCCCAGGGAGCAATGCATCTGCCGCGGAGCTGAAAACCAGGAAACTAATATCACGCAAGTTTAGCAGTGTCGCTGATTACAGAGCGTTTTCAAATGCTTCATATGAGAAACTGTGACACATAAGCAACTTCGACAATATTCTGGGAAAAGGAACAAAATAGTGTTAAAGACATAGGCTCGTCTAATTTGGGCCGCCCTTTTTAGGCGATCAAGGGACTTTGAATGTTCCTCATAGGTGCTATTGTTTAAGTAATCAAATCTTTCTTTTCTCGTTAAATAGAAGCTTTGGTTTAGGTGATATTTTTTGCTAAATTTAAGATTTTTAGAGTGCGGTCGTATGAGCAAGAGTGAAACTGTTTCAATAACAGACCCTCAAAGTCTAGGACATTATTACTATTGCTCTGGTGATGACGACAGTCTTAAGGAGATAACAACGCTATCGTTTTTCAGATAAACAAACCTCTTAGATTTCAGTGTTAACGATTCACAATGGCCGTTTGAATCTGCACGAAATTCGTCTTAAGCCATACATAAAAATCACCTGCGGCTTCTGAAACCATAATTCATTGACCCGGTGGTGATTGCAATTTATTGCGTAACCTTAATGTCGTGTATTGCTCTACGTCACCACAATAAGGACATTTCTATAACTGAGTTGCACTGTGATATCACGTTGCAGGTTAAAAGAGAAACAAACTAATTGTACCTGTGTTTAATAACACACTGACTCTGTTGCTGAATTAAGTCTCTCGATTTACAGTTTAATTAATGAGTATCGCATAACCAAAAATCAAATGAGTCAACAATCAAACAGAAGAGAAATGGAAAACATAATGAGAAAAATAATGAGTACTGGGAATGACCATGCAAAAAAACCTCAAGCGCAGGAATTATGTCAAGCGATCCAGTAATGATTGGTTATAGTTTTACATATGATTTGTTTCGATTATGGTCAGAATTTTCATGTTTTCAATTTTGTCTGCACCTAAGTTAGGCCATAGCACTCTAGTTTTCCTAAGGTACGGTATCCTTCTTCACGAAATTTTGCCTTTCCCGTGTCACCAAATCTAAGCTGTTTAACGGGAAGGTGGGACTTGATGGTAAGAAAATCGCTGTCTTCCCGCCAATTTTCATCATTTTTATCACAGTTACACTTCAGTGATTCGTCATCGGCGCACGATCCAGTTAAACCATATGTGCAGCCACCAGTTGCTAAGTTTGCTCCCCCCCAGTATGTCGTGTTCTGGCCGTCACGTGAAATCCACCATGAATATCCACCTTCAATTATTCTGGCGTGAAAACACTCGTATTTGATGAACTGTTGACAGTAATCAGAGGCTTCCGTCAGAGCTTTTAACTGAGATATGCTGGCAGATCTGTAATGAATATCAACGCACTTTTCATATCCTATCACCTGCGTTCTGTTTTCCATGTCGTGACCGACGACTGTCACTCCAACGCCTCCTTTGTCAGTCATGTTACAGTATATAGGAAATGGATCCTTGCCAAGAACACCGTCAGGATCGATGAGATAATCACCACTGACGTCGCTGATGCTTGCCTTCACTTTGGTGCCGGTTTCAGGGTATTTGACATGAACAGTGACACTTGTTTGAATTGAGCTGAATGCATCAGTCGCATTGCAAGTGTAGATACCAGAATGAGATATGTTAGCAGATGAAATGATCAAAGCATTCAAGGAGTCAACAGACGCCCCTGAAGGTAAAGAAAAAGTTCCATCATACATCCATAGGATGGTTGGCTTCAGGTCGCTTGAAGCAGAGCAACGCAGAATGACAGCTTCATACGCCATCACTGTCACATTCGATGGAGGCTTTATGACAAACTTGAGAGCTGAATAGACACGAAGGAGAACTGACGATGATTTGGTACTACAGGGGTTTGTCGCAGTACACACGTAAGAGCCGTTGTCTTGCGTAGTGACATTCAGTATGGTGATGTTTCCTTCACGAACAAAGGTCCTCGCGCTGGAAAGAATCCCGTCAGACTTTTTCCATATGATCCCACCTGGTTTAGGATTAGCTGTTACGTTACACATTATGGTAACGTTCCTACCCTCCACAGTTTCAATTATGTCGGGAATAACTTCCACCAAAGGCGGTCCTAGAATACCAAAATGATATTAAGGTATGGGAATAACGTAAATAGTCTTGTTAAAGCACCGATTATGGCCACATCTCGTTTTATAAGAGAGTTGATAAAAAACACCATCTCAAGGTAGAAATGGTTAAACAGTCTCCAGTTACCAATTGACTCATTTTAAGACTATCCTCATCAACAGGTCTGGCGTAAACATGAGGTTGCAAGCGGTCCTTCATGGGAATTCACGTTTTATCCCATCAAAGAAAGTCATGTTTTGCAGGTGCCCCAGCTCCCTCCCTCTCTCCCTTCTAATTGATTTAAGTTGATTCCTCAGCAATGAACTGCGCATCCTGTATTGGGCACAAATATCACGTAATCAGGAGAATAAGCGCGGGCATTCTGAGAACGCGGTATTATTCTTGAACCAGTACGGTGGGTGACCTATATTTTTTCTTGAATACTTTGATTGATACTTTAAAATTGGAGAAATTAAAAAAATTCATCAAAAAGAAAAAAATATAGCTGAAACCGTGCACTAAGCCCGTTACTCGATGATGCAATCATGACCTTGAAAACAACGACTCGAGGAACGTTTTGAGTCGATCTTGTTTAAAACTGGGTGTTTTTCTCCTCAGACTATATGTCAAACTTTTCCATGCGCTCGAGAGAATTTCTACCTATCAAGTTTTTTTTCTTTGGTGTTACTTTAAAACCCTTTGTTGTTGTTAAACAAGCAAGCTGACCTATCTTTTCCTTGTACTTTTTTAAACAGACAATGGCAGGGAGTATTTAAAAAGAAATTTTTAAAAAAATTGTGGTCACTTTTTTTTCTGAGGAATCACCTTAAATTTTGCACATCTCTAATCTTAAAAGATTTGCTAAAAAAAAAAAGAGCACTGCGTGAGTCATGTCAATGACAACGACAATGTTCGCATAAAGCTCGACTAGTAAAGTACTTCCGGACTTTGTGACATGCCTGCGTATACACAAGAGATCATGGGGGGAGGGGAGGGGGGAGCGAAGAAGACTAATTAGTAAGACTAGTTAGTGAAATTAGTGAAATTGAAATCCCACTGTAAGACTAATTAGTGAAAATTAGGTTTAGATACTAGTGACAGTTACATATATAAAGCAAAGGATAACAAAATTTTCAGGCAAACTAAACATTTGGAATCATTTTTTCTTGTAAAAACCTTCATGAAATAAAAGCAGTTGTAACAAAATAACTTTATGAGCTGCTAAACGAGAGTCACGTTTCGCTAAATCCCGAGTGAATGTTACGTAATTGTTTGCATGCATATGTCACCCTTCTCTCTCCCTACGTAGATGTCATTTTGCTCACAGAAAATGAATAAAAATGAAAGACATCCGTACTTTTTCAGTGAGCATTGATCGCCTATGAGTAAGACTGATGTGTTAGAGAACAATCATGAGATTGGTTCTTTTAATATCAAACTGCCCTATGCAATAAGAAATTACATTGGGAAACTACAATGCTTTCCACCCCAAGCTAAATATAACTTAACTGATATCAAGATATCCAGGCCAATGCCCTGATTTTTCCTGTCTGCCCGCTCATGATCTTTAATTGCACGCGAATGATAGTAAACTTGATGAACTCAACATACCTTCGGTGCAGAATTTGAGAGCTGAATAGACACGAAGGTGAACTGACGATGATTTGGTACCCCAGGGATTTGTCGCAGTACACACGTAGGAGCCGTTGTCTTTTTTAGTGATATTCAGTATCATGTGGTTTCCTTCACTAACAAAGGTCCTCGCGCTGGAAAGAATCCCATCAGACTTTTTCCATATGAGTGCACCTGGTTTAGGATTACTTGTCACGTTACACATTACAGTAACGTTCCTACCCTCCACAGTTTCAATTATGTTGGGAACGACTTGCACCAAAGGTGGTCCTAGAACACTAAACTGATATTAAGCCATGGTAATAACATAAATAGTCTCATTAAAGCATCGATCAAGACCATTGTTTACTTTCTTCAAGATCTGATAGTAACCGCCGTCCTGAGTCCAGGCCTTATATGCAGTCAGCACCATTTTACGTCAGACCTATTACCAGTCGATCACTATAGGCAAGAGCCAAGAGAGGTCGTCTGCAGGAATTCCTCGTCCATCCCAGCAATTTAAGACCACAAAAGCCAATTAAGACCTCATACATAATCATGCGAAAAAGCTGTCTCCCTCACACCTCCATTGTCCTCCTGATACCTCAAAAATTTCTTAGTTACTCAACATACCTTCAGTGCAGTTTTCTCCCAGTAGTCCATTTGCGCAAACACAACGATAACCCATCCTGGTGAAGCCAGTTTGGCATCGCCTTGGTGATGGACAAAGCATACTGGAACAGCGGTTCTGCGAAGATATAAAAATATTTATAGAATCTATCGCTCCGGTGGCCAGTTTCCTCCCTTCTTCCAGCTAATCCATCCATACTGATGCACCCATTTATTTATTAATACATTTCAAGATGCACGTATTCATCTATCAGTTCATACATGTGCGAATGCAGGAAAAAATCCAGGAAAAAAAGTTTGAACGTATGGTTTCCTTCACCAGACAGCATGAAAAGTGAAGAAAAATTACCATATTTCTTTCATTTGGTTTTGTTTTGGTTTTCTCTGTTCGTGCATTTAAAATATATGACCGTTTTATCGACAAAAACTTAACGGATTCAACTCACCTTAAATGATTTATAAACAGTCCCTTCTCTGTATCTTAGATCCTGTTGATTATTTGCGTAATCTGAATCACTTAATTCGCACAAAAGTTTTCCATTCTGTTGCAGTTTTAGATTGTAGGAAACACAGTCAGCTTCCATAAAGCAGTTCACTTCACATGCGCTGGCTGTCTCAATCTCCACCATTTTGAAAACGTGTTTCTCGAGGATGAAGTCCTGCTTTGCCGGGTTCATCTCTATTTTCCGACAGTTTTCTAAACATTAAGAAAATTGAAACTATAATTTATGTATCTAGAAGAGCAACCAATTCCTAAAATGAAACTGTTTCTTGTAAGCACACTTCAAATCGTTCGTTTTATGAAACTTTTCTTTTTATCTATAATAATCGAGACTGAAAAAATTAATTTCCATAAAGTTTTTACCGTTACTTTCGTCCTGATATTGTGATAATGGATGAACACCTGTTTTAACAATTCATCATGGTGAAAGAAAGAAACTATGTTCTTTGCGATTTTGATCAATGATCTTTAATCCCGCAAAATCGCAGAAGTTACCCTATTGAAGCCAGCACTAGCGTGAGTGAGTATTTGAAATAAAGTGTTTGAAAGAAAAGAGAAGAAAGGTTTTGAAAAATTCATGTGCTAAAATTTACGCCAATGAATATCCAAGCGATCTTCGCGGTAATGAGTACTACTTCTCGTGCAGGCCTGAATTATTTTCAGGTCCTATTTTTCACTACTGCTTAAGTAGTTTTCACAGCTGCGAAGATCGCTTCCATATTCCTTTCTTTATACGCAGTTCACATATATGATTTTTATATATTTATAGTCAAAAGTTACGCTAATTAGCTTTAAAACTCACCTTGCTCTTCACCGTTGCAAACACCAACCAGGAAAAGAAATTTTAAGAATCCTGACGATCTCATCGCTAACTTGTCTGTTTTCTTTGTTACTTTACGAGCGAGATGGCGAATGCGTATACACAAGAGATGGGGGGGGGAGGGGAGAGAGCGAAGACGGCTTCTGGTCTAAGCCATGTCTGACTAATTAGTGAAAATTAGGTTTAGCGGATACTGGTGACAGTTACATAGATAAAGCAAAGGATAGCAAAATTTTCAGACACACTAAACATAAGGAATCATTTTTTCCTGTATAAACCTTCATGAAAGAAAAAAAATAGTAAGAATCCTGACGATTTCATCGCTAACTTGTCTGTTTTCTTTGTTACTTTACGAGCGAGATGGCGAATGAAAGAGTAACGTCTACTTTCCGTTTAGAATACGGCTGCTTACCTCAGTGTGAGTTTTGCGACAAATAGCTAAGTTTAAATTTTTAATGGAACAGTATTAAAGAAGGGGATGACAGAGCGGCTTTATTAAATTTAATACTCCACATACAGTGAAGCCGGATGAAAGAATTTGCATATCGATTTACATAGATTTTTCTATTTCTCGAAACTGCAGACCGTTTTCCCTCTTGGTCGTTATGGAGATGTTATCTCTAATAATCTCTGCAATTGTAATTGTTTCCCTTTTTTATTTCGAGAAAATACTTGTAAGTTGTGTTGCTTCGCACATAGCAGGTGTCACATTGGTTACAATTTGAATACGGGAAGTAACTTTAACTTCAGTTCCTCTGCAGTCAAGTGCTATGTGAGGGTTTCCGTTTATAAACGTTATATAGTTTCTTAAGGTAACAGAAGAAAATTATATGTCCAATTTAAAAGGAATTTTTTTCTGGAAAAGAAAAGGATTTTAAGTATAATGAAAGTTGCGCAACTGAGGCTTCAACAAGACTGGAAATGATTAATTACGTCAAACTGTTTGCAAAGAGAAGCTGATTATCATATTTTGCGTGTTTCAGGCCTTAATTGCTATTAATGAGCAGAATTCCAATGAACTTTGGTGCTTATCAAATGCATTGGGTGCTGATATTTTCATCACGCCGGAGTTACCTTTGAGGAAAAAGCTAGACACTTGACTCTAAAGGAATCAAATTTGGTTATCTGTTCCTCTCAACGGGGCTTTAGTGCCTGTGGTCAGCCTTATTAAGATACAAGATAAAGATAAATACACCCTCCCTACTCTGAAAAGGAGAAAATACGAAGTATGTGTTGATGCCTCCATTACAAACAGGTAGACTATCTTTTGGGTGATTCTAAATTATGTAATATGGTGTTCCTGCTTAAGAAAGTCAACAAGTTTGTCCTGTTGAAGTACAATATTGGTCAGTTCACATATAATAATATTGGTGACGAAATGAAGTTAAATATTTTATTTAAACCACACGTATCCGCGCAGTGCCTCTTTAATAATTATAATAATTATCACACATCATAGAATAAGATGACAGGTTTATTATTGGTCGTCATTGTCTGCAGGTTCACCTTCATTTCGGCGATGCATCGTCATCGTTACCAGAATGCTTTACATCTATTGGAGCTTTATAGCGATCACAACACAACAGCCTTCAAACGTTTTTTCATGACTGAATTGCGTCGAGTTTGGCATTCTTAAATGACCAAAAAAACTTTTCTTGAATTTTTTGTTTTTGTTCCGAGTAATTTTCTCTAAAATAATAAAAAGCTTTGAAAAAAAGAGTTGTTGAACATGATTATAATTCAGCTGTCTATAAAAATGCTTCGTGTGGCAAATATATGAAGATACGTAAAGTTTACAATATCGGTCTGGCGGTGGTGATTTCTTTCGCAACATGATCAGTCCGTGTGGTTGTTCCCCCGATAATTTTGTCGTTTGAAAACTTTCATGTCGTGTGAAAGCCACACAATTGACAGGCGCTACATTGACTTATAAATGAGTGATGTATTGTTTTTATTTTTAAAAATGCGTTCCTCAAAAAAATCAATTAATTAAAAGCAAAGAAAGAGCTAAGCACGACGTTAACATATTTACAAAAAAAAGCTTATGAGTTTGGACCCTAAAGGCCGATTTGTGATTTTTGACTATAATGGCCGATTTGTGATTTTGGAGACTGGTGGCCGATCTGTGATTTTGGACCCTAGTGGCCGATCTGTGATTTTGGACACTAGTGGCCGATTTGTGATATCACGTTCCAGGTTACAAGAGAAACAAGCTAATTGTATATGTGTTTAATACATACTGACTCCATCGCTGAATAAAGTTTCCCGATGTACAGCTTAATTATTGAGGGAATCATTTAATGCGGGGGACACTAGATTAGAGAGCTCTTCTATTGAGTGTCGCGTAACCAAAAATCAAATGAATCAATAATCAAACAGAAAAAAAGTGTAAAACATAATGAGAAAAATAATGAGTACTGTGTATAACCAAGCAAAAAACCTCAAGCGCAGAATTATGTCAAGCGACCCAGTAGAGATTGGTTATAGTTTTACATATGATTTGTTGGTCCGAGTTTTCATGTTTACAATTTTGTATGCACCTAGGTCAGGCCATAGCACTCTAGTTTTCCTAAGGTGTGGTATCTTTCTTCCTTGAGATTTGCATCTCCCGTGTCACCAAATCTTAGCTGTTTGACGGGAAGGTGGGACTTGATGGTAAGGAAACCGCTGTCTTCCCGCCACTTTTCATCATTTTTATCACAGTTACACTTCAGTGATTCGTCACCGGCGCACGATCCAGTTAAACCACATGCGCAGCCATCAGTTTTTAAGTTTGCTCCCCCCCAGTATGTCATGTTCTGGCCGTCACGTGAAACCCACCATGAAAATCCACCTAATCTGGCGTGGAAACACTCGTATTTGATGAACTGTTGACAGTTACCAGAGGCTTCCGTCAGAGCTTTTAATTGAGACATGTTGGCAGATCTGTAATGAACATCAAGGGAATATTCACCATGCCCATTGTATCCTATCACCTGCGTTCTATTTTCACTGTTGTGACTGACGACTGTCACTCCAACGCCTCCTTTGTCAGTCATGTTACAGTAAACAGGAAATGGATCCTCGCCAAGGACACCGTCAGGATCGATAAGGTAATCACCACTGACGTCGCTGATGTTTGCCTTCAGTTTGGAGCATGTTTCAGGGTATTTGACATGAACAGTGACACTTGTTTGAATTGAGCTGAATGCATCGGTCGCATTGCAAGTGTAGGTACCAGAATGAGATATGTTAGCAGATAAAATTATCAAAGCATTCAAGGAGTCAACAGCTGCCCCTGAAGGTAAGGAAAAAGTTTCATTATACGTCTATAGGATGGTTGGCTTCAGGTCGCTTGAAGCAGAGCAACGCAGAATGACAGCTTTATAAGCCATCAATGTCACATTCGATGGAGGCTTGATGACAAATTTGAGAGCTGAATAGACACGAAGGAGAACTGACGATGATTTGGTATTGCAGGGGTTTGTCGCAGTACACACGTAAGAGCCGTTGTCTTGTGTAGTGACATTCAGTATGGTGATGTTTCCTTCTCGAACAAAGGTCCTCGCGCTGGAAGGAATCCCATCAGACCTTTTCCATATGATCCTGTCTGGTTTAGGATTAGCTGTCACGTTACACATTATAATAACGTTCCTACCCTCCAAAATGATATTAAGGCATGGGAGTAACGTAAAAAGTCTCGTTAAAGCATCGATTATGGCCACATCTCGTTCTATAAGAGAGTTAATAAAAAACGCCATCTCAAGGTAAAAATGATTTAACAGTAAACTCCAGTTACCAATCGACTCATTTAAAGACTATCCTCGTCAACAGGTCTGGCGTAAACATGAGGTTGCAAGAGGTCCTTCTTGGGAATTCACTTTTTATCCCATCAAAGAAAGTCATGTTTGCAGGTTCCTTAGCTCCTTCCTCTCTCCCTTCTTATTAATTTAAGTTGATTCCTCAGCAATGAACTGCGCATCCTGTATTGGGCATAAATATCATGTAATCAGGAGAATAAGCGCGCGCATTCTGAGAACGTGTTATTGTCCTTAAACGAGCACGATGGGTAACCTATATTTTTTATCGAATAACTTTGGTATACAAGTTATCCCATTAAAAATTGGAGAAATTAAAAAAAATTCATCAAAAGGAAAAAAATATAGTTAAAACAATGCACTAAGCCCGTTACTCAATGATGCAATCATGACCTTGAAAACAACGACTCGAGGTACGTTTTGAGTCGATCTTGTTTAAAACTGGATGTTTTTCCTCAGGCTATATGTCAAACTTTTCCATGCGCTCGAGAGACTTTATACCTATCAAGTTTTTTTTCTTTGGTGTTACTTTAAAACCCTTGCTTTTAGCCACCACGAAATGTACCGTGAACCGATGAAATACCGCGCGTGACCAGTGCTAGCATAAATCGGGTATGTTCTTCCTGTCGTATCTCTTAAACGAGCACGGTGACCTATCTTTTCCATGTACTTTTTGAAGCAGACAATGGCAGGGAGTATTTAAAAAGAAATTTTTAAAAAAAGTCGTAATAACACTTTTTCTGAGGAATCACCTTAAAGTTTGCATAATCTCTAATCCTAAAGGAATAATGCTAAGAAAAGAGCGCTGCATGAGTCATGTCAATGACAACGACAATGTTCACATAAAGCTCGACTAGCAAAGTACTTCCGGACATTGTAACATGCATGCGTATACACAAGAGATGGGGGGGGGGGGAGGGGAGGGGAGAGAGCGAAGAGGGCTTCTGGTCTAAGCCATGTCTGACTAATTAGTGAAAATTAGGTTTAGATACTAGTGACAGTTACATAGATAAAGCAAAGGATAGCAAAATTTTCAGACACACTAAACATAAGGAATCATTTTTTCCTGTACAAACCTTCATGAAATAAAAGCAGTTGTAACAAAATAATTTTATGTGCTGCTAAACGACAGTTACGTTTCGCTAAATCCCGATTGAATGTTACGTAATTGTTTACGTGCACTTGTCACCCTTGTTTTTCCTTACGTATATGTCATTTTGCTCTCGGAAAATGACCAAAAATGAAAGACATCCGTACTCCTTCAGTGAGCATTGATCGCCTATGATTAAGATTGATTATTGGAGAACAACGATGAGATTTGTTCTTTTAATACCAAACTGCCCCATGCAAAAGAAATTACGCTAGGAAACTTCAATGCTTTCCACCCCAAGCTAAACATAACTTAACTGATATCAAGATATCAGGTCAATGCCCTGATTTTTCCTGTCTGCCCGCTCATGATCTTTAATTGTACGCCAATAATAGTAAAATCGATCAACTCAACATACCTTCGGTGCAGAGTTTGAGAGCTGAATAGACACGAAGGTGAACTGACGATGATTTGGTACCCCAGGGGTTTGTGGCAGTACACACGTAGGAGCCGTCGTCTTGAAAAGTGATATTGAGTATGGTCAGATTTCCTTCACTAACAATGGTCCTCGCGCTGGAGAGAATTCCATCAGACCTTGTCCATATGATCCTGTCTGGTTTAGGATTAGCTGTTACGTTACACATTATAGTAACGTTCCTACCCTCCACAGTTTCAATTATGTCGGGAACAACTTGCACCAAAGGCGGTCCTAGAACACCAAAATGATATTAAGCCATGGGAATAACGTAAATAGTCTCATTAAAGTGTCGATCAAGACCATTGTTTACTTTCTTCAAGATCTGATGATAACCGCCGTTCTGAGGCGACGACTTTTATGCAGTCAGCTCCATTTTACGTCAGACCTATTACCAGTCGATCATTATGGGCAAGAGGCCAAGAGAGGTCCTCTGCAGGAATTTCTTGCCATTTAAACCTCGTACATAACCATGTGGCAAAGCTGTCTCCCTCAAACCTCCATTGTCCTCCTGATGCCTTAAAATTTCTTATTTACTCAACATACCTTCAGTGCAGTTTTCTCCCAGTAGTCCATTTGCGCAAACACAACGATAACCCTTCCTGGTGAAGCCAGTTTGGCATCGCTTTGTTGATGGACAAAGCATACTGGAACAGCGGTTCTGCGAAGATATAAAAATATTTATATAATCTATCGTTCCGGTACCCAGATTCCTCCCTTCTTCCAGCTAATCCATTCATACTGATGCACCCATTTATTTATTAATACATTTCAAGATGCACGTATTCATCTATCAGTTCATAGATGTGCGAATGCAGCAAAAAATACAGGAAAAAAAAGTTTGAACGTATGGTTTCCTTCACCAGACAACATGACAGGTGAAAAAAAATTACCATATTTCTTTCATTTTGTTTTGTTTTGGTTTTCTCTGTTCGTGCATTTAAAATATATGACCGTTTTATCGACAAAAACTTAACGGATTCAACTCACCTTAAATGATTTATAAACAGTCCCTTCTCTGTATCTTAGATCCTGTTGATTATTTGCGTGATCTGAATCACTCAATTCGCACAAAAGTTTTCCATTCTGTTGCGGTTTTAGATTGTAGGAAACACAGTCAGCTTCCATGAAGCAGTTCACTTCACATGCGCTGGCTGTCTCAATCTCCACCGTTTTGAAAACGTGTTTCTCGAGGATGAAGTCCTGCTTTGCGGGGTTCATCTCTACTTTCCGACAGTTTTCTAAACATTAAGCAAATTGAAACTTTAGTTTATGTATCTAGAAGAGCAACCTATTCCTAAAATGAACCAGTTTATGGAACTTTCTTTTTTTTTCTATAATAATCGAGACTGAAAAAATTAATTTCCATAAAGTTTTTACCGTTACTTTCGTCTTGATATTGTGATAATGGATGAACACCTGTTTTAACAATTCATCAATTCAGAAAGACACTATGTTCTTTGCGATTTTGATCAATGATCTTTAATCCCGCAAAATCGCAGAGGTTACCCAATTGAAGCCAGCACTAACGTGAGTGAGTATTTAAAATAAAGTGTTTGAAAGAAAAGAGAAGAAAGGTTTTGAAAATTTCATGTGATAAAATGTACGCCCAAGAATATGCAAGCGATCTTCGCGGTAACGAGTACTACTTCCCATGCAGGCCTGAATTATTTTAAGGTCCTATTTTTCACGACTACTTAAGTAGTTTTCATAACTGCGAAGATCGCTTCCATATTCCTTTCTTTATCCGCAGTTTGCATACATGATTTTCATATATTTATTGTCAAAAGTTACACCAGTTAGCTTTAAAACTCACCTTGCTCTTCACCGTTGCAAATACCAACCAGGAAAAAAAATAGTAAGAATCCTGACGATCTCATCGCTAACTTGTCTGTTTTCTTTGTTACTTTACGAGCGAGATGGCGAATGAAAGAGTAACGTCTACTTTCCGTTTAGAATACGGCTGCTTACCTCAGTGTGTGTTTTGCGACAAATAGCTAAGTTTAAATTTTTAATGGAACAGTATTGGAGAAACAAAAGAGGATGACAGAGCGGCTTTATTAAATTTAATACTCCACAAACGGTGAGGCCGGATGAAAGAATTTGCATATCGATTTACATAGATTTTTCTATTTCTCGAAACTGCAGACCGTTTTCCCTCTTGGTCGTTATGGTGATATTATCTTTATTAATCTCTGCAATTGAAATTGTTTCCCTTTTTTTATTTCGAGAAAAAATACTTGTAAGTTGTGTTGCTTCGCACATAGCAGGTGTCACATTGGTTACAATTTGAATACAGTAAGTAACTTTAAGTTCCTCTGCAGTCAAGTGCTAGGTGAGGGTTTCCGTTTATAAACGTTATATAGTTTCTTAAGGTAAGAGAAGGAAATTATCTGTCCAATTTAAAAGCAATTTTTTCTGGAAAAGAAAAGGATTTTAAGTATAATGAAAGTTGCGTAACCGAGGCATCAACAAGACCAGAAATGATTAATTGCGTCAAACTGTTTGCAAAGAGAAGCTAATTATCATATTTTGCATGTTTCAGGCCTTAATTGCTATTTATGAGCAGAATTTCAATAAACTTTGATGCTTATCAAATGCATTGGGTGTTGATATTTTCATCACGCCGGAGTTACCTGACACTTGACTCTAAGGGAATCAAATTTGGTTACCTGTTCCTCTCAACGAGGCTTTATGCTTGTGGTCAGCCTTATTAAGATACAAGATAAAAATAAATACACCCCCCCTACTCTGAAAAGGAGAAAATACGAAGTATGTGTTGATGCCTCCATTAAAAACAGGTAGACCATCTTTTGGGTGATTCTAAATTATGTAATATGGTGTTCCTGCTTAAGAAAGTCAACAAGTTTGTCCTGTTGAAGTACAATATTGGTCAGTTCACATAAAATAATATTGGTGACGAAATGAGGTTAAATATTTTATTTAAACCACACGTATTCGCATAGCGCCTCTTTAATAATTATAATAATTATCACAGATCGTAGATTAAGATGACAGGTTTATTATTGGTCGTCATTGTCTGCAGGTTCACCTTCATTTCGGCGATGCATCGTCATCGTTACCAGAATGCTTTACATCTATTGGAGCTTTATAGCGATCACAACACAACAGCCTTCAAACGTTTTTTCATGACTGAATTGCGACGAGTTTGGCATTCTTAAATGACCAAAAAAACTTTTCTTGAATTTTTTGTTTTTGTTCCTAGTAATTTTCTCTAAAATAATAAAAAGCTTTAAAAAAAAAAAAAAGTGTTGTTGAACATGATTATAATTCAGCTGTCTATAAAAATGCTTCGTGTGGCAAATATATGAAGATACGTAAAGTTTACAATATCAGTCTAGCGGTGGTGATTTCTTTCGCAACATGATCAGTCCGTGTGGTTGTTCCCCCGATAATTTTGTCGTTTGAAAACTTTCATGTCGTGTGAAAGCCACACAATTGACAGGCGCTACATTGACTTATAAATGAGTGATGTATTGTTTTTATTTTTAAAAATACGTTCCTCAAAAAAATTAATTAATTAAAAGCAAAGAAAGAGCTAAGCACGACGTTAACATATTTACAAAAAAAAGCTTATGATTTTGGACCCTAGAGGCCGATTCGTGATTTTTGACAATAATGGCTGATTTGTGATTTTGGACCCTGCTGGCCGATTTTGATTTTGACCCATTTGTGATTTTGGACCCTAGAGGCTGATTTGTGATTTTGGACACTAGTGGCCGATCTGTGATTTTGGACCCTAGTGGCCGATCTGTGATTTTGGACCCTAGTGGCCGATTGTGATATCACGTTCCAGGTTAAAATAGAAACAAGCTAACTGTATATGTGTTTAATAACATACTGACTCTATTGCTGAATTAAGTTTCTCGATGTACAGCTTAATTATTAAGGGAATCATTTAATGCGGGATGTACAGCTTAATTATTAAGGGAATCATTTAATGCGGGATGTACAGCTTAATTATTAAGGGAATCATTTAATGCGGGGGACACCAGACTAGAGAGCTCTTTTAATGAGTGTCGCGTAACCAAAAATTAAATGAAGTAGAGATTGATTATAGTCTTACATATGATTTGTTGGTCCGAGTTTTCATGTTTACAATTTTGTATGCACCTAGGTCATGCCATAGCACTCTAGTTTTCCTAAGGTGTGGTATCCTTCTTCATTGAGATCTGCATCTCCCGTGTCACCAAACCTTAGCTGTTTGACGGGAAGGTGGGACTTATTGGTAAGAAATCCTCTGTCTTCCCGCCAATTCTTATCATTTTTATCACAGTTACACTTCAGTGATTCGTCATCGGCGCACGATCCAGTTAAACCACATGCGCAGCCATCAGTTTTTAAGTTTGCTCCCCCCCAGTATGTCATTTTCTGGCCGTCACGTGAAACCCACCATGAAAATCCACCTAATCTGGCGTGGAAACACTCGTATTTGATGAACTGTTGACAGTTACCAGAGGCTTCCGTCAGAGCTTTTAATTGAGACATGTTGGCAGATCTGTAATGAACATCAAGGGAATATTCACCATGCCCATTGTATCCTATCACCTGCGTTCTATTTTCACTGTTGTGACTGACGACTGTCACTCCAACGCCTCCTTTGTCAGTCATGTTACAGTAAACAGGAAATGGATCCTCGCCAAGGTCACCGTCAGGATCGATAAGGTAATCACCACTGACGTCGCTGATGTTTGCCTTCAGTTTGGAGCATGTTTCAGGGTATTTGACATGAACAGTGACACTTGTTTGAATTGAGCTGAATGCATTAGTCGCATTGCAAGTGTAGGTACCAGAATGAGATATATCAGCAGATAAAATCATCAAAGCATTCGAGGAGTCAACAGCCGCCCCTGAAGGTAAGGAAAAAGTTTCATTATACGTCCATAGGATGGTTGGCTTCAGGTCGCTTGAAGCAGAGCAACGCAGAATGACAGCTTCATACGCTATCAATGTGACATTCGACGGAGGCTTGATGACAAATTTGAGAGCTGAATAGACACGAAGGAGAACTGACGATGATTTGGTACCCCTGGGGTTTGTCGCAGTACATACGTAGGAGCCGTTGTGTTTTGTAGTGATATTCAGTATGGTGAGATTTCCTTCACTAACAATAGTCCTCGCGCTGAAAAGAATCCCATAAGACCTTTTCCATATGATCCTGTCTGGTTTAGGATTAGCTGTCACGTTGCACATTACAGTAACATTCCTACCCTCCACAGTTTCAATAATGTCGGGAACAACTCGCACCAAAGGCGGTCCTAGAATACCAAAATGATATTAGTCCATAGGAATAACGTAAATAATCACATTAAAGCATCGATTATGGCCACATCTCATCTTATAAGAGAGTTGATAAAAAACGCCACCCTAAGGTAGAAATAATTAAACAGTAAACTCCAGTTGCCAATCGACTTATTTAAAGACTATCTTCATCAACAGGTCTGGCGTAAACATGAGGTTGCAAAGGGTCCGCCTCGTGAATTTATCCCATCAAAGAAACTTTTGCAGGTTCCCCAGCTCCCTCCCTCCCTCCCTTCTAATTGATTTAAGGTGATTCCTCAGTATTGAACTGCGCATCCTGTACTGAACATAAATATCACGTAATCGGGAGAATATTATCCCATTTAAATTGGAAAAATTTTAAAAAATTCATAAAAAGGAAAAAATATAGCTTAAACCATGCACTAAGCCCGTTACTCGATGATGCAAATCATGACCATGAAAAAAACTGACTCAAGGAACGTTTTTTGTCGATGTTGTTTAAAACTGCGTGTTTTTCTCCTCAGACTATATGTCAAACTTTTCCATGCGCTCGAGAGACTCTCTTCCTATCAAGCCTTTTTTTTCAAGTTTTACTTTAAAAATAACCTTGCTTTTAGGCAGTACGAAATGTACCTTGAACCAATGAAATGCCGTGCATGACCAGTGCTAGCATAAATCGGGTATGTTTTTCCTATCGTGTCTCTAAACAGGCAGGGTGACCTATCTTTTCCATGTAGTTCTTGAAACAGACAATGGTAAGGAGTATTTAAAAAGAAATTTTAAAAAAAATTGCGTTGACTTTTTTTTTGAGGAATCACCTTAAATTTTGCACACGCAAAAAAAAACGCTGCATGAGTCATGTCAATGAGAAAGTTCACACAAAGCTCGACCAGTAAAGTACTTCCGGACATTGTGACATGCATGCACAAGAGATCATGGGGGGGGGGGGGGGGGCGAAGAAGGCTTCTGGTCAAAGCCACGTAATACTAATTAGTGAAAATTAGGTTTAGATAATAATGACAGTAACATAAATAAAGCAAAGGATAGCAAAATTTTCAGCCACACCAAGCATTAAGAATCATTTTTTCTTGTACAAACCTTCAAAAAATAAAAGAAGTTGTAACAAAATAACTTTATGTGCTGCTAAACGAGAGACGCATTTCACTAAATTCCTAGCGAATGTTACGTAATTTTTTATTATTTATTTTACGTCAGACCTATAACCAGTCGATCACTATGGGGAAGAGACCAAGAGAGGTCCTCTGTAAGAATTACTAGTCCATCCCAGCAATTTAAGACCACAAAAGCCATTTAAGACCTCATACATGATCATGCGGTAAAGCTGTCTCCCTCACACCTCCATTGTCCTCCTGGTACCTTAAAAAGTTCTTCGTTCCTCGACATACCTTCAGTACAGTTTTCTCCCAGTAGTCCATTTGCGCAAACACAACGATAACCCTTCCGAGTGAAGCCAGTTTGGCATCGCTTTGTTGATGGACAAAGCATACTGGAACAGCGGTTCTGCGAAGATATAAAATTATTAATAGAATCTATCGCGCTGGTACCCAGTTTCCCCCCTTCTTCCAGCCAATTCATCCCTACCGATACACTCATTTCTTTATTGATTAATTTCAAGTGCACGCATACATCCATCAATTCAGACATGTGTGAATGCATGATTGCATTTACGCATTCATGCGTTCATGTATCCATCCATCCTTTGAGCGTATGGTTTCCTTCCCCAGACAACATGGAAAATGAAAAGAATTTCAAATCTTTCTTTTATTTTGTTTTGTTTTGGTTTTCTCTTTTTATGCATTCAAAATATATGAGAATAATTAAACTCACCTTAAATGATTTGTAAACAGTCCCTTCTTTGTATCTTAGATCCTGCTGATTGTTTGCGTGATCCGAATCACTCAATTCACACAAAATTGTTCCATTCTGTTGCGGTTTTAGATTGTAGGAAACACAGTCAGCTTCCATGAAGCAGTTCACTTCACATGCGCTGGCTGTCTCAATTTCCATCCTTTTGAAAACGTGGTTCTCGAGGACAAAGTCCTGCTGTGCGGGGTTCATCTCTACTTGCCGGCAGTTTTCTAAAAATTAAGCAAAGTGAAATAAGTTTATATATCTAGAAGAGCAACCTCTTCCTAGCCGAACCTGTTTCTAGCAAGCACGCTTCAAAATCGTTCGTTTTATGAAACTTTCTTCTTATCTAAGAATAATTGAGACTTAAAAAATTAATTTCCATAAAGTTTAACCATCACTTTCGTCTTGATATTATGATAATGGATGAACACTTGTTCAGAAAAAAATCGTTGTAGCAATGCAACAAGGTGAACGATAGAAACTATGTTCTTAGCGATTTTGATAGATGGTTTTTAATCTAGCCAAATTAAATCGCAGAAGTTACCCTATTGAAGCCAGTACTAACGTGAGTGGGTATTAAAAATAAATTGTTAAAGTGTTTGAAAAATTGATTTAACGAAATTTATGCCAATGAATATGGAAGTGATCTACACGGTTACACGGACTACTTCCCGTACAGGTCTGAATTTTTTTCAGGCCTTATTTTTCACAATTACCTAAGAAGTTTTCATTACTACGAAGATCGCTTTCATACTCATTTTTTTATCCACAGTTCACATAAATGATGTTCACATATTTACAGTCATAAGTTACGCCACGTGGCTTTAATACTCACCTTTCTCTTTACCGCTGCCAATAGCAACCAGAATTGAAAAGAGTAACAATCCTGACCATTTCATCGCTAACTTGTCTGTTTTCTTTGTTTCTTTACGACCGAGATGGCTGATGAAAGAGTGACATCAACTTTCCGTTTAGAATACGGCTGTTTACCCCAGTGTGTTTTGCGACAAAATATTAAAGTTTAAATTTTTAATGGAGCAGTATTGGACAAACAGAAGGGGATGACACGGCGGTTATATTAAATTTGATACTGCAAAAACGTTAAAGCCGGATGAAAGAATTTACATATCGATTTACAGATTTTTTTCTATTTCTCGAAACTACAGACCGTTTTCCTGGTGGTCATTGTAGTGATGTTATCTTTATTAACCTCTGCAGATGAAATTGTTTCCCTCAATTTTTTTTTAAGTTAAAAAAAAAACTATTAAGTGGTATTGGCTCTGAGTGCTTAGCGGGTTTCACATTGGTTGCAATTTGAAAACAAGAAGCACCTTCAACTTCAAGTGTTATGTGAGGATTTCCGTTTGCAAAAGTTATACAGGTTCTAAAGATTAGAGAAGAAAATTATGTACCTCCACTTTTCAGGATTTTTTTTTTTGGAAAGGAAAGGATTTAAGTTCAGAGGAAGTTGCGCAACTGAGGTATCAATAACACTGGAAAGAATTAATTACGTCAAACCGTTTGCAAAGAGAAGCTGATTATCATATTTTACGTGCTTCAGACCTTAATTGATATTTTTGATCTAAAATTCAATGAACGTTGGTGCTTAATAAATGCATAGCGTGTTGATATTTTCATCAAGTATACGCTACCTCTGAATTAAAAGGAAAACTAAACTCGTTGGAAACTAAACTCTAAGGAAATTAAATTTGGTTACCGGTTTCTGTTAACAGGGCTCCAGCACCTGTACTTGGACTAATTAAGACTAATTAGGACAAGACAAATAGATACAAGATAAAGATAAACAAACCCTCCCTACGATGAAAAGGAGAAAATACGAAGATATGTGTTGATACCCCTATTACAAACAGGTAATGTCGTATTCCTGCTTAAGAAAGTCAAGACGTCTGTCTTGTTGAAGTACAATATTGGAATTTCTCAGTTAAAGTTTACTTGTAATTATGTTGGTGACGAGATTAGGTAGAATATTTTATTTTAAACCGCACGCATCCATGCAGCGCCTCTTTAATGATTATAATAGATCGTATAACTCGCTGACAGGTTGATTACTGGTCGTCATTGTCTGTAGGTTCTCTTTCATTTCGGCGATGCATCGTCATCGTTAACAGAATGCTTCACATCTGTTGGAGCTTGTGTTACAGCGATCGAAGAAAAAACATTGCGCAACAGCTATCTAACCATTTTCATGAGAAACTGCGAGTTTGGCATTCTAGACCGACAAAAAAATTTGTTTAATTTTTATTTTTGTTTCTGGTAGTTTTCTTTAAAACAGTAAAATACTGAAAAAAAAAGTTCTCGAACATGGTTATAATTCTGTTGTCTACAAAAATGTTTCTGTGCCAAATACATAAAGATTCGTATATTTTACGATATCGGTCTAGCGACGGTGATTTCTTTCGCAACATGAACAGTCCTTGTGGTTGTTTCCCCGCTATTTTCGTCGCTGGAAAACTTTCATGTAGTGTTTGAGCCAAAAAATTGGCAGGCACTATGTTGACTTTCAAATGAGTGATGTATTGAAATGCGTTTCCCATTGAAAAAAAAAAAGTAAAAAAAAACTGTAATTTGAACTCTAGAGGCTGATTTGTGATTTTGGACTCTTGTAGCCGATTTGTGATTTTGGACCTGGTGGCCGATTTGTGATTTTGGACCCTAGTGGCCCATGTGCGATTTTGGACTCTAGCAGCCGATTTGTGATTTTGGACCCTGGTTCCTTTTTTTTAAAGTGGCGTATATTTCAACTTGGCCACCATTGACCTCTTTTCTCAATTTTGACGCTAGTAGCTAATTTGTAATTTCGGACACTAGAACCCGATTTTTGATAAAGGATCTTAGTGTCCAACTGTTGATTTTGGAGCTTAGGGTCCGCTTTTATTTTATCTTAAAAAAAAAAAAAAAAAAGGAAGAGGGAAATGTCCTTGATACCTGTCAGCCACATAATAACAACAGTGGACACGGATAGCTTCATAAAGGGATAGAGGGAAGACCCAAACATCTTGAGGACGAAATTGATGTGAAAATATTTGATAGCTCCCATTTTCTTTTACCAGTACAGTTTTACTTTATGTTGTATCCTAAGCAACCGTTTTTCCACTTACCGTGGATGGGAGGGAGGAGGGTTGATGTCACACAACGCCGCTTGCCAATGGAAGACTGGAGTCAAAAAAGGAATAGCAGGTGAGTGCGTTACGTGACATGCCACGACAACCGACAACAAAGGCTTTATGAAGCTCGTACAGTGCATGCAGGAAATATTCCATTATCATTTCGCTGCTCTTTATTAAGATATTTGACCACGCTGCCGGTGGCGATTTTTCATGTTGGGAAGAGATTATTTTGCCCGTACGTGAAATGTCAGTCTAATCGCTCGGAGCTGAAACATGAGACCTGACTCGGCAATGTCAAAAATACATTGAGTTTCAGCTGAACAAGGAAGCCGAGATCTAGTTACCGAAATGGGGAATATAAATTGCCTTGCGAAATGCTATTATTTCAGTTACCAGAAAAGCAATCACACGAGCCAGTTGGAACACATTTTGGCGCTTTAATTTGATAAGGTAAGTTTGGAGAGAATTATTTATGGAAGTCTGCTTGCGATGGCAAATTAGGATCGTACAAGTATATTGCTTTTATCGACCCTTTTTCGGAAAGAGATTTCAATAGGTGCATTTTGAAACCTTTTTCAAGGTCCGTGCGCTAAGATCAGGTAAAAATTTAAGGCCAATAGTTTTCTGTCCTCACCATACCAATTAATTACAATTAATGAAATTGCTTGAATTGTGAAAGAAGAATTTACATTCATTTATTTCAAATTGAAGCCCGATGCTCTTTTTCGTTGGACTACCTTTGTGACAACAACAGCAACTAAAACAACAAAAAAATTAAATCATAGGCGAAAAATGATTGAAAAATGTTTAGTGCAGTAGTCAGCATAGGTAGAAATTCCCTCGGCAATGTCAGTCCCAGGTGGAGAAACTTGTAGTTTGCTTTGAATATGTTTTTAGCGATCGCTCGACAAATGTAACTGAGATAAAGGAATGCTTGAATTCTAGGAAGTGAGTTTTATTAGGATAAGTGCCACTTCCTTATCGCAGGGAAAATACATGAGTTGCCTTTTTGCTGAAGCGGAACTTAGAAGCTCATCGAATTGTCTGTAAATTAATCTCCGTGATCTCAAAATCTTTCATTATGTCACGCTCTGTATACGTAATGATCATTCGAACTATCGTCTGTTTGATGCATTCTCACAACTTTTCTGACATGAGAAATTTACAATTTTATTTCGGACATAAGCTGTTATATAGCACTGTGAGCAATGAAACTCCGCTGTACGTCCGTTCATCCAGTCTTTAGAGTGATGGACAAACACCAATGGTACAAACATTCATGTCACATTTATGCAGCACGTACACTTATCATGCTATTGAAAACGTCACCCAACATCGTTCTTGTATCGTCCATCACTATTCAAGCGTCACATAGCATGGTTAGAATGAATGGGGATTAGACCATGTTCAGACAGGCGATAGTGCATTGGATTAAACCAGTGACGAAATTTTATTCAGTTGTTAAAGAACAGAAAAATGTGTAGGATACTGGTAAGCTCTTATTAGAAAATTTCTACGCCGAATGATCAAATTATTGTCAAGGCGGCCCTGTTATGCGACCACTTGGGTCAGAAGAATTATGCCGGAAAATTAAAGCATTATACCTTTGAGCATCACCCTGAAAATACTTCATTACACCAAAAAATATGGTGAAATTTAATCATTCAAAATAATAGCTTTTAAGAGCTCCTCAACCTCAAACCCCCTCCCCTCCCCACCCCCACCCCCATTTCTATTCCTATCACTAACAGGTAAAACTTGCTAAGAAAATAAAGGGTCTTATCGAAGTTCAGAACACAATATCTTATTGGCTTAAATTCTTAAAACGCAAGCCAGCAAAGCAGGCTCACTATTGACAGCTCTTACGCAAGAGGACTATCTCTTGTTAAACTGTAAAATCAAGGGGATTTTAAAGAAGTTTTGTCATTATAGCATCATTATCCTCGATGCCTTAATTATAGCATTATACTCAGAATTATAGTGGCATGATTTAGCTGACCTAGCGACCAAACCGTGTTTTATTATGGCTATCAACCGAATTGTTAAAATCATTTCCTTCAGGTGGAAAACGTGACCACTTGCTGTTTCTCTCTAAAATATTTTCTTTTCAGTTCGGTGTTGACATCAGCATGAAATATTTTGTCCTGTTCCTGGTCGTGATCCACCAAATGAAAAATGCTGAGGCCCTCAAAAAAGGTTGTGATGAGACAGAGAACTTAACATCGCGTGCTAACGGAGTCTCTGGCCTGATGCGCGTCGAGGAACAGACTAAACGCTTTATCCGTGTATCGCAGTTGGCTGTCGATGACGTGATACGCGGCATCACCGGGATAGATAAGAACCCTGCGTGGTGCAAGGTATTGGCCGTATTTCCAGTGGCACATGGTCAGACACAGACTACGTATGACGGGTTCACTGCAGGTCAGATGGTCGTAGAGCGTACAGTCCACCCGTATGGCGCATATGGAACGTTACGTACAGGTTCTGTGTTCACACTAGCGACAGAGTGTGATGCTGTGGTAAACTCAGCCGGAAAAACGTTCACGCCCTTAAGTACAGCATTCTGTCCATTCCAGTTGAGTTGGAAACAGTATCTTCAGTTGATCAGTTCGATACGCCGCCTAATCGGCCTCACTGGAAATTTCTGGTTTAACCTGAATGTGTACCACGACAACGAGACAGCACCTGTACCGCACTGGGTCGACCGGCTTCCTCAGCTATGCCAGGAGCTCCTGCAATGCTCGCGACAGGACCTTTCGCAGTGCTTAAAACTTCGGAAGGTTATGGTAGAATTTGCGCAGACGTACCTTAGCAAGGAATACGCTGAGGTCGTGGAAAAAGCTCTTACGAAGATTTACGGCGATACAGAGCAAAATGACGAGGCTGAGAGCACAACAGTGGAACATTTTTCACAAGGAAGTAGGCGCGTGTTTCTGATGATGGTTGTAGGTGCCACTGTGCTGCTTGTAGCACTGATACTAGTTGTAGCTGTGTTCATTGATTTCTACCGCCAAAGAAAGGTCAGAAGGGTAACTCGTTATTCTCCGGTGAAGGTTCAGCTTTAAGATAGGATATAAGAGTGGGCCGAAAACAATTTAATAATACCACATATTCCAGAGACGCTGATTTTTGATAAATTATTCAGACACTAAAAATCTTCTTGAAATAGATACTCTAAACAGTCCACGATTCTCTGAAGATTTATCTCGTTTATTACATTTTGGCCGAATTTAACTTTCAGTATTTAGTATATTTGATCGCGAAAATTGAATTAATATTTCGCGGGCAAATTATTAGTTAGCTTAATCTAGTCGTAATGTCAGTTGCACTACTTTTTGATAACTTACAAAAGACGAATTTCATTTTTGTCATCAAGCAACGGCCGCGAAGGAGTCTGTCTCCTAATAGGCTGTAACAGTCAGTTGAGTCTGGCCGAAATAATGAGAGGATCTGGGAACAATCGTGCACAAGATGATTTTACTGAGCTGAGATTCCTCATTTAACCACAAAACTATGCCTTACTTTTCAACTTTCGTGGTATCTATAATAGTGATACTGATAATTTCAAAATGTCTGTAAGCGTTAGGCTTGTTTGGTGTAAATTTCTACTAAGAAACTATTGCATAAAGTTTCATTATGTTCAGCCCGTTTGATCAAAATGAAGCCTACAGTGACAAAATAAAACTTACAGTTTTCGGAAGCTAACATCGTTTAGTTTTGTAATTAATGATGTTTAACAGTTTGACATTTCGCGGTTTTGAGTTATTTGTTTGCACACAGCTCGTTTCACAACAATTAATTGTGCTAAAATCGTATATGAACAAATAAATCACGGTCTTGACCGAAAATCAAAAGTCAGTTAAGAGACAGAAGAATGATTATAATCGTCCAAACATATACATAAGTTTCCTCCGTCATACTTTAGCTCTTTAGGTCATTCAGAATTCTACAAAATAAATAAACAAGTTACACAGACACTGTTACCTCCACTCCCAACATATATTGCGCGACAAAGATTGCCTTCATTTAAAATTCTGAACAAGTTCTTGGCTGGAAAGTTTTCCATACTTTTCCAAAACATCCAAGAACGAACAGGTAGTCCGCAAACACTTCATCTTCCACCATCAACAATACTCTATTTTTCCAAACATTTAATTAGATAACAAAACATGTTTTCGCGCCAGAAAGTTATGCCCAATTGCGCCTTAAAAAAAACAAGCTAACTGGTCGTTGTTCTCCAAGAAATTGTTCAATATTGCGAAGACCCTGCGCTTTTAGTTAAGTACTACGCCAGTCTTTGTCAGTCTTAAATATTATTCTTCGAAACGCATGCGCAGCTTTGGTCTGGAAAAGGGAAATTTCTGTTTGAGTGAGCCCTAACATACGCAAAAAGCTCAAACATGCCGTTTTTCGTTCCAATATCATTTAGATTAGCATGAAAACTTTGAGGTTAATACGTCGTTGTCGGTATATATGAGACTTGGCTGCGAGAGGTACGTGCCCCTGTGGTTTTTAGGCGGGAAATGTCTGCTGGGATGCTAACCGGAGAAACAGGAAAAAACAAACATGACTTTGTTTGTTCCAAAATGATGAAGATAACTGTAAAGACTTTACGATTTCAGCCAAGCGATCAGTCGGCTCGTTGAATTTCGGTCAGGAAACGTAAGAGCAACTTGGGTCTTGAAACAGGAAACTTGCACTCATACATACATTCTCTTAAACTTTTTTTTTTCTTTTACAATTAGTTTCGTTTGTTTTGCTTTCCTCTTTGCCGCGCGCCCTGTGCGATCGATGCGACTGGAGGTATTTTTGATAGCTTGAATTCAGAAACTGCAAAATAAATAACGAACCTCTTATCCACTACGTCTAACATATGGGAGAACGGATTTTTCTCGGATTCGTCAAAACACGAGCAACTCGCTAAATAATATGTACTTGGATATCCCATGCGGGGATATGGCTGGTAATCTTGGGTTCCGGCTTGGTTACTGCCACCTTCTTCATCTTTCGTCTGCGGTACATCAAGATCGCGGCCACGATGATCACAAATGCCACCATGGCGCCGCCCACGGCAACAAGTAATTCTCCTTTTTTTTCTGGACGGGCCACCTCTGTAATGATTCCACTTTGCTCCTTGTTTACATTACCACTCATGTTGGGAAAAACGCGTTTAACCATCTCCAAGTATTCTTTGTTAAGATATTCGTGCACGAACCGCTTCATGATGATCTCAAACTCTTGGCACTGGTCCTCAAGAGCACATCGCAGAAAACCGCGGCATATTGCAGGTAGCTGCCTTCCCCAGTACAGCACTATGGCGCTGTCATTGTTGTGGTAGGCGCTCAGGTCAAACCAGAAGACGTTTCTTGCGCGTAGTAGATGTTTCGAAAGTATCGTCAAACACGAGTAAATGAATGTTTACAAATAAAATGTGCTTCTGATCAAATAAATGTAGCTTCTCCATGACTGAATCGAGTTGGCCGACAATCAATCAAGAGCATGATCTTCGTATCTTAGCCATAACTCTTTCCGGGTTAGAAATCAGGTTTTTGTGAAACTATTTTGTTAACGATTAGTTGATACGAAAATAGAGCCCCCACGCCATCTGAAAGCTCTTGAAATTAAACATGCAAACACTAGACATGACCACACGTTCAGAAGGTTTTGGCGGGACCAGTTTGACAGTGATTCGTTGTTACCAAATGAAAGTCTTACAAATCCGGATTCTTTTGAAAATTCAGAAGCCAAACAACGCAGTTTATGCCCACAAGCGAACCCATGAAACTGCCTTTACCTTTCAGAGTCTACTTCAGCTCAGTCGTACAACGCCTCACACTTTTTAACCAGGCAGGAAGTGAATGACGACAAATAAAAAAAGGAAGGGGTTTTTATAAGCTCAATTCTAAAGCCCAGGTTCTACTCATGCGTGGAAGATGATAACCTCCTGGGCACGAGATATCCGTTGTAATGTCCAATCAAACTGTGTTCTTGACTGTCGATCCGTGAACAATAATTCCACCTATTGCTAATCTCTTTCTGGATTTCAGTGCTCGTGGTTTGTCGTCATTGCGATTTTTCGATGTTGTTTAAACAATAGACGCTTCGAAAATTCGCCTAAATTCAGCTAGTGTAACACCCCTACCGAGATATGAGGAATTTCCGCCGAAAACATCCGAAAAGTCATTCAATTCGCTTAAATCATCTTGGTGCAGTTTCGTACTTTAAACGAGGAATATTCATTTAGGCAGTGAGATTATTTTAAGTTTTGTGATCTATAACTCATCTTGAATACATGTAACTGATAAATCGCTGCATTGCTGAACTAGAAACAAGTACGAAAACAAGACTTTATAAAACTTTGTACACATGGCTCGTTTCATTCTCTGTTTAGCTGACAATTTATTGAAACAGGGATCAATGAAATGGCAAATATGATAACCTTAGTAAACAGCCATCCCGCTACCCATACTTGACGACTGTCACCAAACAGTCCTACGCAATGTGCCTTTTGTGCATTTACATAACGACCTAAAAACTCCTTGCATTACGTAGCATTTTGTGATAAAGTATTTACACTTTGACATTCGAGATGAGGAGACCATTGAATAACACACATAGGCCTTGTGGTTGCACAGCACGTTGTATAAATACACATTTCACTTTCAATATCTTACAATTTAGAGTGCAAATTTATTTTCAGGCACAAGGTGTCCCTTCTTGATGCATTTCCAAATCCAGGATGGTGAAACCAGTTTGACTGGTCGATCCATCGTATGAACACCCTGAAGAACAAACCATAAAAAGAAACCACAGTAAGTCCAACAGCGTCCTATTTTCAATTCCATCTTAAATTTTCACCATCTGCTTTCTAATTCTATACGCTAATTGCTCTGGAGTTACAACTGGAGTTATAGAAAAAAATTTCTTCATGCTGCTGAACATCTCGGTTGATAGTGTCTGTGCCATTTAAGATGTGAGTACCAATGCTGAGAATGAAATTCATATTGGTTTGTTTTTGAGACAAAAACATTGTGCGACAAATACTGGATGAGGCATGGAAATAAGCTGAGATCATGACAAGAATAATCGTCCGTTTCACCTTAGGGGAGAGGGTACGGCTACACGTAGGCTATTCTTACGTGAAGTGTAAAGTAAGAAATTGGAATATTATCGTGAAGTGTTCAGTGTGAAATTTCAATTTTAACGTAAAGGGATACAGTGACATACGAGTATTTGCATGTATTGAATAGTGTGAATTTTGGAAAGCACACTCACCTTAGTGTTGCTCACAATATGGCTTGCAGTCGTCTTTTCGAACTCACCGACTACATCTCCGTCGTAACTACAATGTATCACTTAATTAAGGGGATTCAACCATATACAACAAAATCACGAAAATATCTAACAGCGTAATCAGGAAATGAGCTAACTTAGCTCATAGGTAATGCTATTAGCTTTAGAACGCCACGGAAGAAACCGAATGTCCTAGCTTGACTTGGCTTTGTTTATTTGATTGTTTGAACGTATAATTGAAGATTGTGGTTGCTTGACATTGTCACACTTCGAAGGCATTAAAGGATACGCAATGATGTATCTTCTGAGTTTCACAGAATCTTCAAGATCGTTTGCGAGAAATATGGTCAGCCCTTGAAAGATGTCTTTCAGAGTCTAGAAACATAAAACTACAAATCAGGAAAAATTAACAACAAAAAAACTGCAAAATGAAAGAAAAAAGAGAACCAGTGTCAGAAGAACTATTTCTTGTGTGGCGATGAAGGGGATAAGTCTGACAATAAATGAAGCATGAAATAAGGCTACTCAACTTTACTAAACAACACAATCGTCTCTTTCCGCAGAAAAAAAAATTGTCGATTTTCATCCAAGTTGGACTTTCGTCTGAAGGAGTGAAGAATTTACTAAGTTGGGGGACCCTTGGTCATTGATCCCGACTTCTGACGATCGCTCTGGCAAAACATTAGGAGCAAAAAAAGCGAAAAATTGTTCAAGGTACCTTATTCTTGCTTGGACTTGATTCATCGCCATTGCCATTCTGCACAACAGAAAAGGGTTAACAGCACATGAGAGAAATATCAGCGATAAAAAAAGTTCCCTTTGAACTGCCTTGGATCTCTCAGCAAAGAACTTCTCTCCCTTTTTGTTTTTTCTTGAATACTTACTCAGTGACCTTGAGGAGGTGGAAGATATCATCAGGTTTTCACACTCATCCTCAAAAACGAAGGTGTGGTTCAACGAAGAATTTCTACGCAAAATGTTTTGTTTACAAACCTGCGGATGGCTGAATTTCTGCAAATGATCTTCACTCTTCTGATAACATTTCGATCCGTACTTGCAGGCTGACTTGGCCTAAGGAGGATACGAAAAAGGTCCTTATTAGGAATCGCAACCCAAACCATCAAATTCAAAAGTGAAGAATTTGCAAATTCCACCACAAAATTGCTACGAACATCATCAATTTTTCATTCTCTTACATGACCTGAAGTCTCTACGGTGATGAAAAAGTTATAGTAAGGTCTCTAAATGGCTAAGAGTTGTGCGCAAAAATTTCAAAACGGAAACACAACCAAACAAAAATGTTGTAAGTCCTTCTTCAAAGTTAAGTCCTAAGAGTGAAACTTTCTGAATCGCGTCTTGACGATAGACACATGCGCACACTAACCCGTTTACTAGGAGAACTATTTTCTTGATAGTCAGGTGCTTTTCTCTTCCTTGTTATTTTTTCAGTCTCGTTTGATTCCTTGGAAGGGCTTTCGTTTTTAATCTCCTTGTCCTTAGATGGAGGATCGCGATCATCGTCAGTTGCATCATCATCATCATCAGCATTATCATCATCGTCATTGTCCACAAGGTCAGCCACATCTGTAAAAGATAGGTAAAAATTATCACTGTGTGAGCGAGTAACGATGTCTTTCTTTTCCCTAAAAAATAACTTACACCAACAACAACCATACAGAGATGACATATAAACAAACAAAGAAATAAACGCAAACTTCTTTATTCCAAAATTGAAATACACCTCAGAAGAGACACTGTCTTTAAAATAACTGCTTAGGGACCACTATTTTATTACTTACTGGTTGAAGCTCTCGAGTTCTTGAACAAAACCTGCGGGAGACAATGACTCCAAGTGAGACCTTGAAATCAAAAGGCAACTACAAAAACACAAAGATCGAACAAACAAACAAATCTTTAGATACCTTCAGATGAGGTAGATCGTTTGCAGTTTGCCAATCCTTGTCGTCTCTGATCCGTGTAACTCGTGGAAATCTGATCGATATACCATCAGCAGTGTGCGTCGTTGATTTGCTGAATTCTGCCCCCGTTATCTCCCACACTGGGGATTTCTGAAGAAAACAGACACATCAATTGTGTGCTTAATTCGTCGAGTAAATGAGGTGAGAATGGCATTATATATAACTATAGCAAAAATCATTCATACGCGGTTAAAGAATAAAACTTTACCTTTGGATCTTCGACGACAAAGTCAGGAACTAAAGTTCGGTGTATGTTCAACCATAGAGGAACTTTAGAAGGGTCCTGCATCAAATCACATCACCTTATTAATTCACATAACTGTTTAAGATTTCCGTAACTGCTAATATCAAAACAAATAAAGAAAAAACAAGATCAAAAACAAAAACCAAAAAAAGAAAAAAAATGAAAATACTTAACAAGCAAAAAAAAACGGGAAGAGAGTGAACACTTAAAGATTTCGACCATAATCTTTTGTATAAGGGATCTCGGCATAGTCCTAATGTTTTGGTACCCTATAAGTTTAAGCATTACTGAGGTATCTGTTGTTCCACGTCACGAACCTTGCTGATTTTCTTCATTTTCAGTTCCCTATTAAGCCGCTCTAAGGTTTTATCATCATGACCATTGCCACACCTAGCCACAGTACACCATTGCTTTGTGGCTGGATCCCAGACTCCCATAAGAAAGATCGACATCAATCCACCTTTGTTGCCTGTTCCATAGTAGGCCCCTAGTACAACCAGGTCAGCAGTATCTGCCATGGCACCTTCCTCGAGATAATCCCTTTTCATCTTGTAAACAAACATCAGACGGAAAAAAAATTAGTCACGACCTTAAGTCTAATACGTTTCCGTCAGGCCCTTTCACTCAGTAAATAAGTACAATTTCTGCAAAATGAAGCAACCAGGAGTATTACAATTCCTTCTGGGCGAGATGCTAGTGCATAGAAAGTTACCGCCCGCTTCGCTACTCACAGTGAAGCTTCGCTATTAGCTTTCCATTTTGGTAAGAACTGCTATGAAGAAACACGACTTTGTAGCCTAGCTGATAAGTAATTCTCTTTAGGTATGAAAAAAACTAATACTATTGTAAAAGAAAATATATCTTGCAAGAACCGCAGCTACAACAAATTTTAAATCTGGGTCTTTTGGCCTCATTTACCTTGAGCCAATGCCTTTTTCCTGGTTCATAAATACCCTGAAAAAAGGAAGACAAACATATGGTTGAATGTTTGGCGATCAAATGTTAGATCTTTAGCTTCCAGAGGCGCATGAAAAAGATTAATGTTACTTTCTATGGAAGACTACGTTTTAGAGGCAGCTATCTGCATAAAAGAAACAGGAGGAAATGTATTTCTGAAATATTTGCGCAATTCATAGTCACCTCATCTCGTGTCCAACTTCGCTTAGCTCGCATTTACGCGACGTGTATTTTAGCGCGTACTTTTGCTCGACATATTCTTTATAGCATAGAGCGGTCATTTTAACGGGGCGCGTAATTTGACACGGACTGTATTAGCTTCAAGCGCTCTGATGAACTCCAATTTATTACACAAATCAAACTTCATAATTATAATAACCAATAGCATTGCCGCCTTACATTGATATCCTTCAGTACTAGTCCCTCGAGGCCTTCTTTGATGGCACGCGTCATCAACTTTGAGAGTTCTTTTTCTGTCTAAAAAGGGTGACATTGCAGTTCAAGTCTCATAGAAAAGTTTACCTGATCAGCAACAGTATGTACTCATCTTGTACTTGAATCAAGACAGAATTCATATTGCTAAAACGGCAACGAGTAAGCTGAAAATCTTATACCTTCTTATATGTTGTAGATTAATATTTGAAAGTGTATAAACATCTACATGCACGTGCACAAGGAAACTATTTATAATAACATTACCTTTAGGAAATTCATTTCTGATAACATTATTTTGTTTGGGATGACCGTGACATTTTGTTCCAAGACTTTCCGTCTTTCTGTCATGCTCCTTAAAAACATGGAGTGTGTCAGGGAACAGTAATGTTAGTAAACCAAAACCAGAACAAACAAAAATAAAACAATAAAGCAAACATAAAAACAAGGGAAAGGAAAGAAAACAATAAGCTGTCAAATGAACTTCAAGCTACATGTACAAATTGCTCTGTGAAAGATACATTGTCGTTACAAGACACACGTGGTTCCATTAAGTGACTACAGAACTTACTTTTTCATCATGTTCTCATCATTAAACTGCAGGCAATCAAAGATAAACAAACAAACACTGGCATCTTTGAAAGCCGATTTCTGCAAACACAAATACAAGAGAGAGAAGGCATTTTAATAATTTCTCACAGCGGCATTTTCTTGTATCACCAAACTCATCTATAAACTGTGATTATCCATTTCATTATACCGTAGTATTAATTAATAAACGAGGAATGTACTAACACAAACACTTAGTCTGCAATTACCTTGTGAATGCCTAGAGTTCCAAAAGGGAGAGGTTTGCTTGTTTTGTTGTCAACAAGTAACACCTTAAAAGAGAAAAAAATTGAAAAAATGATCAGAGACTTATGTCAATAACTACAAGGAAAAACACAAATCTGAGGAAAAAATTAACCCAAAATGTAAGAACAAAGTACCTCACTATCCAATATGAGACTGTTGCCATGAGGACAAGCTTTTGGAAGATGATCTTTTATGGGTGCTACCTAGTGTGATAAAGACAAAAAAGTAATGATGCTGCATGTTACGTGCATGTCAAAAAAGCAAAACATAGTTGTACCACAAGACAGTGAAGCTCTAAACAGCTTACCTTATGTGCAAGGACAGGTTTGAGGCTGCGGCTGAAAAACTGAAACTCATTACCACTCTTGTGAACCTTAAAAAGTAAATGTAAATATAAATTAATTGTCAGTATTAATTGTAAAGCAACCACAGGTTACTAGAGCATTTTTAATCTTTAGCATGATAACTTTCTTTGTTCTTTCAACCTTTTTGACTAAAAATTTGTCGAGAACATTAAGAGAGATTCATTCTTTGTCACTTCTGGGAGTTAAAGTATTAAATGCAAAGCAGATTACTTGGACTCTCTCTCCATCATATTTAATCTCCGCATACATTCCCTTGGGACATTTCTTCAATGCCTGTGAAAAACTCTTACAAGCTTCTGCCTGTGAAATACAAAAATTAAAATAAGTACCTGGTCACTAAGCCTATGAGTACTCCCTTGTTGTAAGATGCACATTTCTCCCCTGGAGGGAGGATTTGAGACAAGTCCGGGAGAGGTTTGCCTGGGGAAGTGCAAGACCCCTTACAAACCTCTTAGGAGATTGCATTGCTCAAAACATAGTACTTAAGCATGGGCAAAGAAACACCTGTGCTGATAATGAGGGAGTCACTTCAACTCAGATATATGTACACTCTCTGTACAGTAGGTACTCACGCAAAGGAAACAATTCAAAACAGTATTCATTTGACGTAAACAGTGTAAGTAACAAAGTAAACAAACATCATACCAGCATAGGTTTGACAGGTGTCATCAAAGAAGCTTTAATACTCAGTTTTTTACTCATTCCTGGCAAAACACCTGCATTTGATTCCTTTTTCTGCAGGCATCGCTGTACAACATCTGTGAGGTTGTTTGATGCCTGAAACGCCTCATATGCATTTGGGTCGATTGCATCTAAGCTATGTGCAAAGAACAAATAAAGTTCCACATCATAAGCACATAATTTTCCTCATGCTATCAGAAAAAAAAAAAACCTCATTAACTTTTTTACTGCCAGATGTGATTACCATGTAATTTCTCATTATAATATCCATACATTATCCAGCAAACAGGAAACAAGAATGCTAAAATGTATCAGGTCATGTAGCAGTTGTTAGCTTGATCTAACACCAAATTTTCATGATTCATTTACAAGCAGCTAGAGGGGACAATTACCAATCAGATTTTGGGAGTGAAAAGGCTACAAGTGCCACCACAGTGAACAATCTACTCATTCTCTCTCAGCTGGGTAAGTGGGTAAGCACTAAGTGGGTAAGCACTAAATGAAATCTACTACTTTTAACATCCTAAAACATAAACATCTTGAGGTGCATAGAAAATAAGCTGAGTTTACACACTGAAAATATAAATTGGTAAGTTGCAGGTAAATAATTTCACTTTCCCTCTTTATCCAGCATTCCCAATGCTGGATAAAGCCAACTAAACTAAAAAACTCCCAACTAAAACGTGACCAGTAATGGCAGATGGTTTAGCCATTTAACCCTTGGGGAAATTAGCATGTCTTTTCCCACCAAGGTATCACTAGGCTCATAGCAATAAAGGAAATGATCTGAAACTTCAAAGCCTCTTGGATTTAAATATTATTGTAAGTACAGGTTATGAAGAATATCACTTGCTGATGTTAGGGTGTTAAGGGTGATCAAAATAGTATATATATATATATATATATATATATATCATGCTATGAAAAACAAAACATTTTAAAATCAAGGTTTAATAATTTCCTTCACATATTATGATATTGGTGTACATCTTCAAGAAACACACAGTTTAGCAATGTGTCATTTGTGTTATCATAATGGTAACACACCACTAATGATTGCATATTAAATACGCCAACATTAGTGGTGTGCACCTTCAAGACACACACAGTTTAGCAATGCATGATTTGTGTTATCTTAATGGTACACTGATGAACCACACTACTAATGCTTGCACGCTCAATAAGCCAAGCCTTGTCACTGTGCATTTTTAAGACACACACAAGTTTATATGATGCAAAACATGATTTGTGTTATCTTAATGGAGACACACCACTAATGCTTGCATATTAAATACGCCAAGCCCTATTGGTGTGCATCTTCAAGACACACACAGTTAAGCAATACCAATATAAAAAGATCACAATAATTGGAACCCTGTGGATGGCAGAGTGCACAGCAATCTTACAATCATTATTGGTGTGCACCTTTAAGACCCACACAGTTTGGCAATACATAGTTTGTACTATCTCAGTGGTAACACACCATTAACGCTCTTATATTAAATACACCAAGATTTAGTGTGCAACCTTTAGGACACACACAGTTCGTCAATACATATGCAGAGAGACCGCAATAATTGGTTTCTTTTGGATGACGCAGCAGACACCCTTTTAGGGGCATCTTGCCCCATTGCAGGGTCTCTCCAATTGGGCTGAGTATTTACATTCACAATGTATGTTGCGACAATTTATGAGGCCCTGTCCACACTGGCCAAATTTGACATTGAACATCATCATAATGTGAATTGTTCACACTAGTCCCAACTGAAGACAGAAGTTTTAGAAAATAATGAAGTTGTTGTTTTTGATCATTTTTAGGCAGGATATCATGACCCAAGGATGTTATTGGTGGAACAGTCAAAATGAACCCTCTAACTCCTAAGAGTGATCAACATCTCATTTCTACTTGCAGTATCACAGCTTAATCACACATTAAGGTGATGAGAACAAAAGTTTTGATCACCAGTAAAAGACCCCCTTGATTGCCACACAAATTCTCCTGGTCAGTACCATAGTAAATGTATGGAAAACAGTATGAAGAATATATGTATGTATACAGATGCTGGGGTGTAAAGAGTCTATTATTCTTGAACAAACATGTTATACAGATTTACAATAAGTTTTTTTCAGTTGAAAAATTTGGTTCTGGAAAACATGTTTTAATTAATTCTTACACATGTTTTGCTCCTGTGTTCATTCGCAGGTCATGCTTGATAAGACGAATGATGAACTTCAAGTCATTTGCAGAGCATCTAAAGACAAAAATAAAAAGAATTTACATTTGTATATGTCAAAGACTAGAGATGCATCAGTTAAAAAAAAATTAGGTTATTTTAACAAGATGTCAAAATCAATTGAGCAAAATATCAAAAATTAAGGTGGCACTGTACCTTCTTGTCATCTTAGTGAGTTCCCTCTGTTGATCATCTTCCTTTGTCAGAGTTTTCAATTTGTCAAGAAACGCATCAACCTTGTATCAAAAGAACTAGTTAATTTTTAACAATTCAATTTCGCTTATGAGATTTAATGAAAAGGTACCTACATGTGTTACCTAGCAAAGTAACTTACCTCTTGTAATGAAATCAAACTCTTCTTTAGAGGTTTTAGCAGTGAGCTGCTCTGGAAAAATGTGCTCAAAGTCTCTGATACATCACCCTGTGGAAGTGAAATAGGGTTTAATAAGATAAGTCTTATCTTTGAAAAAGAAAAACATCTTCACATTCTGTTGAAGTAACCCAAGTCTTCTGAAAAACTCTCCTATCAGAGGAATTAACACTAGCCCAGGTTCTAGGCACAGCAAAGCTTGAAAGAATAGATATGCTATTCTTTAAATATTATTTGAACAAAACAAGACAATTGGTGAAGTCAGTTTCCTTACTCAAAATATTACTGTACCTGTTCTAAGTCTGTTATCATGTCATCTTGGCTACATCCAAAAATCTAAAAAAAGTTCAAAGAGGCATAATAACTATTAATCATTACAATGCATTTAAAAATATTTTACATCTATCAGAGATCTCTTGGTGTGACAAAACCTGGGATTCAATATAACATACATAATCAAGCAATTGTAAAAAATGGACAACTTTAGTCTTGTACTTATAGGGGTTATACTAGGTACAGAATCATACAGCTGTTTCAAGAAAGGTTGTCAGAAACAAAAAGACAACAGTACATGCAACAAATTCTCAAAAGGTAACCTGGGTATCCAGTAATCAATGAATTTTGACAAGTCATATAAACAAATAAATTAATCAAACCCACTATGCCTTATTATCCTCTCTGATTTCCTTGAAATCCTGAGGTCAAAGAACAATGATCTGAAAATTACCAACAATACCTTTTGGAGTTGATGCATGCACTTTTAAGCTTTATTTAACACAACCTTTCTTAAAACAGCTGTATACAAGACAGGACATGAAATTAACTTTTTTTCTGATAGCCACTTGGCTCCTAATTCAAAAGAAGTTGGTCACCATTTTCAAAGACGAAAAAAACCTTTTTTATGCTTCAGCGTTGCAGATAAAGATCTTTTACGTGCTGCAAAGTGGACACTAGGATGGATGATATACAACGTTCAAGCTCACCTAACTCCAAGATGGTGTCTAGTTATCAATCGAGATGCATGTGCTGCATTTTGGAAACAACTTAACGAGAAATTTTACCACAGATTTATCTTTGCAACTCTTTTTAATTCACTATATCTCTTGGTAAGGTTACAATGAAACATTCTAGTTGCCAATTTGGTGACTAATTTTCAGGATTTGGTCACCAAAGTGAAAAATTTAGTCACATTGGCGCCTGTATCAGGTGCAATTTCATGCCCCGCAAGATTGTTCATGAACTGCAATATTGTCACAGCTACCTGACTGTATAATTTAACGAGTTGTTTGCTTTGCAAGTTGTACACTCTCTTGTTGACTGCAGGCAGTAGTGTTTTCACCCACAGTGTCAAGTCTCCTGTAAATCCATCTGGGGGAAAATAAAGCTGATCTTAGCAAACACAAAAGCAGTAAACAACAGTTTACTACAAGTAGCTGTTTCTTGTAATAACTGAATCTGATGTACCTCCAGAGCTCCCCTTTGCAAAGAATTCAGACAAGATCTTGCTCTTGTTATTATAGCTTGGTTCTTCAGCCAGGTTTATGCAGATTCTCCGGAATTCGCGAAAACTGTTGTCTTTACTGTGTTCATCAGTGTCCCCCTTGAGAGGTGATGAGCTGTGACTTTCACTGCCAGAGCTTGAAGACTTTTTACCACCTGCTGGACCAACCTTTGATGGAGTTGAGGGTTTTAGTTTTCCATATGGAAGAGTTGACTGTACAGCTTTCTTTTTAGGTGAAGACATTTTGGTAGCTAGATCTTTAAAAAAAATGAGACCATATTAAGGAGAATTATTTCAAACATTAGCCAAGCAGAAATATGCTCTCATTCGTGCCCACCATTAACCCTTTACTTGCTAACATTAATATGCATATTCTTCATACTGTTCTCTACACATTTCCTGAGGTGCTGACTAAGGAGAATTTGTCTATAATCACAAGCTTCTTTAATATTAGTTGATGATCATTTTCTTTATTCTCATAACCTTAATGTTAGACTCAGTGATGCTACTGTAAGGAGAATTACTGTCACTTTTAGGGACTAGGCTTAATTAAGGTGGCATAAAAGTGTACCCAAGAAATTGTAACTATTACAGTAACTAAAGCGTTTGGATCCACGTTGAAACGGGATTGAAACCCTCTTAGAAGACATTACAAACCTTTAATGAGGCTTAAAATTTTCGCCTGATCATCATCCTTGAGGTTCTCAAATCCGCCCAAATCATCAGTGCTGTCAATTTTCTTCGTTGTGGCACGGGCCCGGGACAGAGTATCGAAAATGCAAGGAACGTGGTACCATTGTTTCATCATCCCACCGTCCTCGCCGAATGGATTCGAAACCAGCTTTCCTATTCGAGTCACACTCTTCTCTATCTGTTGCTTGCAAGTTTTGCATTTAGCTCTTCCCTGTGCAGCATACTCCACCAAAAATGGCTTGTCTTCCGCGCCGTCCGCCATGATGTTCAGAGCTAAGACAATCCGTCGATGGTACAAGGTTGAGTTTTCCTTGACAAGCTGTATGCTACGTCTTGAAATCCCAAACATTTAAAATGAGTGGTAAAGGCATAATCATGACTTATTTATCGTTACTAAAGTTTGCTGACTTGCAAAACAAGAAGGCAAGTTCGTACTTGCATCTTTAATTCCTCCACATGTAACCCACAGACTCGCCCCCTTCTCCATCAATATTTTCTCTTATATGAAGGGAAAGCTCATTCTCTTGATCACCGCTGGTAATTGGCTTTGGCGATTCAAAATGGACGACTTATTTGGCGATCTCCCTCCACCTTGTAATACTTAGAAAACTTTTCTGCTTGTCTTGATTTGTATTTATTTGTGTAATAGAGTGTGGAATTTTTTATTTTATTTCAGCAAGGGGAAATAACGAGTCGAGCTCAGCTGGAAATTTGTATGATGACCTTCCTTCATCGGAGAAAATTGAAGACAAGAAAAGGAAACTCGAAGCTATGGAAGAAGATGCTTGTACCCCAGCGAAAATACCACTAAAACGTGAGCTTTTTGTGATAAGAACTGAGACGGTGTTACTTTAAGAGTAGAACACATGACTTTTACCGTACACGCCCTCTCGTGTCCTCCATTTAAGTCGATGATAATGAAAATGACAAAATTACACAATGTGCCACTATAAAACTATGCAATTCCCTCCAACTGTATTTAACTTTTCGATACGACTGATATAGGTCTTAAAACCATTTGATGTTTAAAAGCCTCCTCGCTTTAATGACACAAGTAGTTACATGCAACTGATGAAAGACACACTTCGAATTCTTTGTGATGCAACTATTGGAGACAATAAACTCAAACAAGTTTCTGCATCTTTCTTTATTAGAATCTAAATACAAGCTAAGGGGCTTTGTTGCTGAGAGGAAAGGAGAAAGAAATGACATGCAAGATGCTCATGTTATTTACAATGATTTCCTGGAAGAGTTCGATGCTGACAAACCTCTTGGATTGTAAGTCTAAACAAGCAGGGTTTCTTTCAGATAAGTCATGGCAAGAGAAAACTGTAAAATTACAGGACAACTCTCTCCCCCCTTCAAAATGTGACCATAGAACTCTGCTTATTAGCCAATGGGGGAGGCCCCAATATAAGGGCTGCAAGAAGTGTGTTTCTCTACCTGTGGGAAGATTTGAGATGAGTTGGGAAGGAGTGTGTGGGAGGTCTGCTACTAAAAGTTGTTCTCAATGCTAGACCACTGGCAGAATTTTCGTTGACTTGCATAGCTCAATACCTCATAACTTTCTGTGGGCAAAGAAATATCCTTTTTTCAGAAGCACTACTAATATAATTATCTATCTATAGCTATCAAAGTTACTAGCAACAGAGGTTAACTGAATAAAATCTTGGTTATAAGAGATTCTGCCTCTTATCTAATGAATTCTGAAATTGTGATTCTTGTCATAAGATCTGCAATTAAATATTCTTTCCAGAAGAACCTTCTACTACTTTGCCTGCCAGAAAGAATCCTCGTTCTTAAGAAAAAGAATTTCAGATTCTTGTGGCAAGTTTCTGGATTTACGATTCTGTTCATAAGATTTCTGATTAAATATTCTTTCCAGAAGAACTCTCTGCTTCATTACCTACTGAAAAGAATTCTCATTCTTGAGAAAAGAATTCCCAACTCTTGCAGCAAGAGTTTCTAAAATTGCAACTCTATCCATGAGATTTGCAATTAAACATTCTTTCCAAAGAACTCTCTACTTTGTTACCTGCTGAAAAGAATTCTTGTTCTTGAGAAAAGAATTCCAGTTCTTGGGGCAAGAGTTTCTGAAATAGAGATTCTTCTCAGATGTAATGCATTCTTACCACAAGAATTCTCTTCTATAGTCAATCTTGTTTCAAGAACCTCGATTCTCCTTGAAAGAATCACCATTAAAATGATTATTCTGATAAGAATTTTAGTTCTTAAGAGGAGAATATGCTATTTGGGGAATTTAGAGTGAATGAGGATCCAATCCTACTAACAAGTGGCCAGTATGGAGAATATGCATACTGATGTAAGGTTGCAAAGGCCTAACCTGCAGAACAGGCACAATTTTGGGTGAGCAAGTGCCCAGTATTTTGTTGGTGAAATTTCTAGCTGCCATCCTTGAATTTTACAATGGAGGAGGGCTGGAGAGAGGCAAAAAAATGTAAGAAGGGGGTGAGTGACAGTCAAAAGGAAGGAGAGGGGAGGGAATGAAGCAAGGTAACTGACCCTAATGAGACAGTGGCACTGCAGGCTAACAAAGGGTCAAACAAGCTTGAGTTAATGTTTCTTTATTGTTTGTCTCGTACTTGTAGCTCTCGAATGTGTTACTATGGAGTGTTTGATGGACATGCTGGCCCCAAAGCTGCTCAGTTTGCAGCTGAATACCTGCACAAGAACATTGTGCTCAAGTTTCCAAAAGGTTGATGGTAAATTGATGGCAAACTTTAGTTTACTCATCGACTTACTGTTAGTAATTTTTGACTTCCTGTGAGTTTTACGTTGACTTCCTCTTTGATACTTTTCTTTCCATGTACAGGAGAAGCTGCTAACAAAGACAAAGAGATAAAAAGATGTGTAACAGATGCATATAAAAAGACTGATGAAGAGTTTCTGCTAGAAGCATCGAAGGCGTAAGTCTCTAGTTATCACTGGTAATTGCAGTTGATTTCTCAGTGATGCGGAAGTCAACACTCAGTTTTGATAAAAAAAAATTAAAGGGTGCAGTCTGTACAAAAGCGTAGCTGCTCATTCAGCCAGAGCTCATTTCAGTTTCTGTGGCGTGAAACTATTCAGATTATTGCTACTCCTCCCCTCAACTCCTGGATGAGATGCTAGTCCATGGGAGGTTAAACCCAGCATTTTGTCTGAGTTCTAGAACAGTTCACAAGTATCATTTATACTCCTGGGCCCAGTTGTTTGAAGATGAAATTTTAACTTGGGTTTCTATATTCCTCTGTTCAAAATCCTTTTTGGGGTGATTTTCTGTAATAATCATATTCCAGACAAAAAGAATTCAACTGAATTTTCTCTTAAAGTGTTCAGATCTGAAATCAGATTTCACACTAACCCTGGGTTATCTTGACCCAGCTTTGTACAATGCTACACTGGATGAAGTAAGGCACTGTGAGTCAGGGTAAAACATGTTGCCCTAATTTCTCCATACTTAAAAATGATTAACAAGGTTCACTTTTAACATTGCATAGGTCACCAGTTTGGAAAGATGGATCAACTGCTGTCACTGCCCTTGTTATGGATGATGTTTTGTATGTCGCAAACCTTGGTGATAGTAGGGTACTGTTGAATTATCACTTACATTTACCTTTGATTTATTTTTAAATAAATGATCAGCTGAATTATACCTGCATTTTGATTGGCTATTACTTTTTGTATGTTTTATTGGAGGAAAGATGCATTGTGAAATAAAATAAAGAAAGTTATGCTTTTTTATCATATAATACAATACTTTATTTCAAAATAACAAGTACTTTTTACAACAAGCCCTGTTAATGAGAAAAAGGAAATCCAGAGGTTAACCCTATATTAAGGGTCTCCAAAAAAAGTAAAAATATATTAAAAAAAAAAAATGAATAAAAAGTTTACATCATAAAAAAGCACATTAATAAAAATATATGAGAATCGCAAAAATGTCATAGAAAAGTATAGAATGTTCATTTAATAAATATTCATGTGATTCTTCAATCTTAGTTTAAACTTGTTGATGTTTGGACTATCATGGCAATTTATTACGTTACATGGAAGATTGTTCCAAAACAAATAGGTTCCATGTCACTGTGTGTCCATACAGTTATAGATCACAGAAGACATCAAAAATGTGGTAAGAGAATCAGTCACACACTCAGTTGTACCTCCTGTGCCACTTTTTTGTTCTTACCACATTTTGACCTCATCTGTGATCTATTACTGGACACAGACACATGGCAACATGGAATCTATTTGTTGAATTTACCACTTTTTCTGAAGAATTTTTTTTAAGGTGGCTATGATGAAAGTGGTCAATGCATTCAACAATTTCTGTTAGGATTCTTAAAGTAAATGACTAACAACAAAGTATGAATGTTTGCTCGTGACTTACAGGCACTTCTTTGTCGTTGTGGTGAAAATGGAGAGACATCAGTGGTTTCTCTTTCCAAGGATCATTCTCCATCTCAGGTAAGGGTTATGTTCATGTACACGTACTTTTTGACTGAGCTTGGTCGGGTTGGACGGGGAAATATTTGGCTCGAGGTCCTGATGTACGGACCAAGCGCTACGCGGTTTGATCTTCACGGCTGAGAGAAAAATATTTTCTTATCCGACCAAACTCAGTCAATAGGCATTTTATCATGTGACCGCTTCGAAAAATTTTGTTTCAACCTAATAAAAACGCGATAGAAGGGCGCATGCGGGACAACCACTAAAAAGATTTTACAAAAAGTAACTTTTCCATTGTTTTTTCGAGTCAGAACAAGAAAATCACCATTCATTAAAACACTTTTCCTTTTTTTTTTTTTTTTTTTTGCTATTTTCGTTTTTCCTTGGAGTTTTTACAACAAAGCTGTGTTCGTGCAGGGCTGCACAGCTCTTTCTGGACCGGTTCTCGTCAACCCGTGCGGCCTTGCGCATGTCAGCTTTTGGTATGGTTTTCCATGGGACTACGCGCGCGGTGCCGTACGGGTCTTTTGATAAATATGCTGAATGATGACAAAACCACTTATTTTTATCACCAACAAAAACTTTAGTTGATCACTTGAATGTTATTTTTTTGCAGTATGAGGAAAGGATGAGGATTCAAAAGGCTGGAGGAACTGTCAGGTAGAAAGGAAAAGTGGCCTCGTTCATAAAAATGATAAACGACTTAAGGAAAATAAAAAGAATAGGAAAAAGTCAGAGTTGGGTATCTTCACTGATGATCCTGAAGGAAGGTAACTTCGGCATAAGTTATCGAAACCTTAGTTATTCTCACCGACCGCAGTTTTATTTATTTATTTATTTTTCGAAGGGGTACTCTCACATAGACAATCTGCTAACGAGATCGTCAATATCTTCTTTGTCAAATTGTCAAAAAAGAAGACGGCCCGGCAACGGGAAGAAACCAGTAAAAACGAACTTTGTTTTTACCAGACTATGTTCTAATATTTTTCAGAGAAGGTCGAGTTCTTGGCGTCTTAGAAGTGTCGCGTTCAATCGGAGATGGTAGATTTAAGAGATGTGGAGTCAGCTGTATCCCGGACGTCATGAGGTGCACTCTAACAGACAACGACAGGTATGTTTCTGGTCAGAGCAGGGCCTGGAGACGAATTTATAATTGCCCAGTGATCCTCGCCTAAATCAAAACCTTGGCGAGAGTTGTTACCCTATGTTTATTTCTCTGTGAAGTTTCAAGTTTACTGAAGCAGATTTTGTGATCATTACATTTTTACCCGTAGATATTTACTTCTAGCTTGCGATGGTCTATGGAAGGGATTTTCAGTAGATTCTGCCTTAAAGTTCATTAACAACATTTTGGAGGTAAGTTGTACTGTTAAGGTAGTCCTCGAGTTGTTTTAAACCCTGATCATACGATTGGACACCAAAGCTTATTTCAAAATGTTTCTTAAATCACCGACTAAAGTTACTTTTAATCGTTCAGGTATATGTGATATAGAAACATGTGGAAAGTGCGAGGACCTCGCTGTTTTGCATAAATGAAATCGTGACGATTACCGCCAAATTGTACCGCATATGCCCTTTTTTCACTTATAATCTTAGCTTAAATGCTGCATGATTTCTCTGGTGTAAAGTTTATCCGAGGCCGGCGCTTATTGGAAAGTAATACGGGATTTCATTGGTTCTGTTTTGCAGCGCTCAATTGTTGGTATAGAAAACTGACGCCATCTTTCCAAGCAATCGGTTGCAAAACTGAAACCTCTCTCCTCACTCTCACTCTCGTTTTCCCACGCTTGCAGCTGATGACGTGTGGCTTTTTTGTAATTTAGCAGTTTGTTCTGATTGGACTTTAGGGTGATTTTTGGGTTTTTATGACAAAGTTGAAAAAGTTCTCTCGCTAAAATGATTTCTTTGCTCACCTTTTTTATTTCCACAGACAGAAAATAGCGAAGAAACTTCCCAAAAGACCGAGAACAACACAGGTGTGTAATTTATCCGTTGCGTACCATTCGTTTACTTTTTAATTTGGCAACACTGCCAAGCTCGTTCCCTAATGTCTCTCAAGAGCGAAAACAAGAGAGAGCCTGGCTACAAGTAAGGCATAGTGAAAGTTGTAATGGCCCACCCTGAAACTTTTGCAGGTCTGGAAGATGTACAACTCGACCCAGTTTCCGCGCGCTTCCAGGACGCGTGTAACAAAATTGCTAGTGAAGCCATCAGGAATGGAAGTTCTGATAACGTCACCGTGATGCTGGTATCAATTACAAAGCAGTAGAGAGTTTTGCCATCTGCCTCCCCACCTCCTTCGTCGTAGGATCTGTATTTCGCCAATGAGAGTTACCTTTATCAAGATAAATTGGCAATTAGCAGCATGCCATGATAGCACGAAACTGTCAATATTTGCGTGGTATGTGTTGTGCAAGTAAGAAGTCAGAAGTCCATTTTACTTTATACATAACGTATGGAGATTTTCCATGAATATCAAGTAGAACGACTTGTAACTATGATCAAAACAAACTGGAAAACTGATGGAAAGTCAAGAGGCTCCTTGGTTGTACATTCTGGACTGACGAGTAACTTTATTTCCAACTTGGAAATCTACACTTTACATCTGTAAGCTACATGTAATGTGTCTGTAAATAGATAGTTCAAAGTTGAATCCAAATTCCAATGTACTCTGCCCGTAGATTATTTTGCATTGTTTCGTTCGCCTTCCATTGTCCGTCTGCAAAATTCTCTTTTATTTTACTAAAGACCTAGCGACTTTATAACAGACCAATTACAAGGCGGTTCGAGTTCTCAGAAATCTTCACTTGCAACTGACGTCACGTTTCCTGGAAACCTTTTTGAACGCTTCAAACCGCAGGTCATTAAGTATTATGGTGTGCTGGCGCTACGATAGGAAACACAACGTGATCATAACAGAAAGGAAAAAATAACTTGAATGCTTTCCTGCCCTCGCTCTTCTTCGCCGCTGTCTAATTTTATTTCATGGCCAGTGCTCTCAACCTGTTGATGGCAGCGGCGATCTCGTGAAGTCTGGGACGAGAAAAGCAGCCAAGAGGAAGTCTGGGACTGAGTACGTCTAGACCTTTGGTGTTAAAGTCTTGCTCCACCCTTAACAAGAAAGATTCAGATAGAAACAAGTTTTATAGTTATATAAGTTGAGAACAAGAAAGAGAGAGGGACTTATTTCCTAACATAATTTGAATAAATTGCGGTGTTTTAAAATTACCATTTACAATTAGCTGTAACTGCACACGTGTCACATTACAATCAATATTCCTTTTTTTAACTGTCAGCTGCTGACACGTCACTCGCCTTTCGCCCCACTTAGTCTGGTTCAATGCAAAGCGTTCACCATTCTCATTAATTAATAAAGACGACGTTTTTTTGTCAGTAAAGCCCTTTGGTGTTTGTATAATAAAGGAAATAAAGATCAATATCAGTATCCGGGCAACTGCCCACCTACCCCTCCCCAACCTGTTGTTGGGTTAGGGGAGGGGTAGGTGGGCAGTTGCCCAGATACTGATATTGATCCGAAAATAATATATGATTGCCTGTAGATAAGGAATTTCTCTTCTAGTGTTCGACTAGATATTTTATGAGTGATGGCGCAGAAACACGAGAGGAGGAGTTCTATATCTACGCGCGCCCACCTATTATTCACTACAGAAAGAAGATTTGCACGAAAGACGTTGGTAAATTTTCTTAAAATATGTATCATACCATGGTGTACTTACCTTTGCAACACTTTCAGAAGCGATGTCTTTCCGTCCATATAATTATTCCTTGCGTACAGAATAGTATCTCCTATAGCCCTTGATCAGACAGTGGGAAAAAAGAAAGTAAATCTACGCTTAAATGGTTTATTATCTACCTACATTTAATAATCTTACATGAAAGTAAAGAAAAGCATCACGTCTACAGAAGCCTGGTTCAACGGAAGCGAGAAGAAGAGGTTATACCTCGTTTGACTGAACTCTCCCAGCTGCTCAATAAACGAGAGATCGATTTCTTCGTTACCAAACTGAACCTGGAAACCAAACTGTGTCTTTCCCCTCACTTTGACCTGAAAGTCAAACGATTACAACAATTCCCTTAAAAAAAAGCAAGGATGGGCAGAGAAAAGAATAACAGCTTAAGCTACTTTTCTTACCCGTTGATACCAGGAAGCCAATATGAACTATTAATTCAGGGTTGGTACACATAATAAAAAAAAAAAACCTCAAGACTGATTTAAAACCACTAAATCCATTTTTCAGCCTCAAGATTAGGACTCGCACTACAAGCCCAGAGCATGATAGCGGTTGTATTAGGTGTGACCCGACAGAGAAAAAAAAAATTCAAAAAAATAGGAAGACTTTCGCTAATAAACTCGCGGGAATTCTGCTTCATTGAAAATTCTCCTCTCAGTAATTCAACACTTCTTTTAAAAAATCCACAACTATACGAACTAAGATATTGTTAACATCAGATACATTAATTTTAACCAAACCTTCTCTCTGTCTCCGATTGTAGCGTCAAAACTTTCAGCTATGGGAATCCGAGGCGCAGGCATAACAAACGGACTGCGAGACTGAGGACTGATCTCCTTATGCTCCATAGCAATGGCCTAAACAACGGCAAGGAACAACAATGGGAAAGAGTTTTGTTAGTTGAAACATCATGTACCTGGTAAAATACGGGAAAAAGTAGAAAGGGCGGGAAAACAATCCGCAACAGGAAAACAGCGCGGGAAAATGTGACATTCGCGAAAAGGCGCGGGAAAGTGACTTCAGAGAAAAAGCGCGGAAAAACGTGACCTTGGTGAAAAGTGCGGCAAAAGGTGACTGCTACGCTTCCATAAGTGCACACATATCGGGCTTGTCTCTTCCAACGTTTCCTGCAGGTTTTTAGAACAGATTCGATGTTTCCCTCGCACTTAAACTTGTTGCATTCCTCGCTCTCACGTTCACCTCAGATTGTTTTGTTCAGCTCTTTCTTCTATCAACATCGAATCTGCGCACTAACCTTTGCTTGATCTGTGACGTCACGCGAAGAGTAACAGTCCATCATGATCACGTGATCAGCAACCTTTGAGACAAAAGGGATACAAAGAAAGAGAAACAGAGAGCTCATATTTTGCTTAGAGTTAAATCAGTGTTAAGCGAGATTCAAAGAAGTACCCCTGTCATATGAGGTTTGTCAAGCCAAGAAATTTGGTCTTTGTATTGTTATGTTCATTTGAAGTATCGAAGTTGTAAACTAAGACAATGGAAAATCGTAGGACCTTGCTCCTTCACTGAATAAGGTACTTTTTAATTGAGTGTTGAATAACCAAAACAAAAGAAATCAAAGAACAGAAGTTTACATTATGTTATCTTTAGCCAACGACATGTTAAGTTCATTTTATTTTTGCATCTGATTGGTTGAGAAGATAGTGTGAACAAAAATTAGGGAAAATCAAAGTAATTTCCGGGTCGCTTTCGACCCCTAGTTGAAAATCATTCTATCATAAATACTGTTTACCTGAAAATAATCTCCTGAGCCTCCTATAACGAGGATCGACGAGACCCCAAAGTCGTCGAACAAGCTACGAACCTGAGAGCACAAACAAGATCATAGAGGTGTTAAACGTTAAAGTTTTAGATGTAATTTTCACACAATTAAGTTATTAAATGCGTTCTCCTTGAAACAAGCTTGTATCTCCTAGTCCCAATCTCCTTGGCTTGCATACAGACGTCAAGTATGCCATTCTTCTTTGTCTTCGCTGTCATCAAAAATCAACGTGAGCCCTGTTGGTTCTTGAACATCACTTCTTGCCCTTTATCCCCGCGCGTACGTTCGCGTTTCCACTTAACAAAAATCAAGAACTCACCTTCGATATAAAAGGAGTGATTGGTTCCTTTTCAGCAGCAACCAGCTTCTGCATGCGGGCATCTCGAATCATAAAATTCGTTGCGCTTGTATCCTGAGTAAGGAGAAGCGGAAGTTCAGATTGCATTTCATCTAATTGTCGAAAAACCAAAACCCAAGTAATCACAAAGGCGTTGAGTTGAAAATTTTGCAAGTTGTCAGATTCAGAACAAAATGTTCTGTTGCACAATACTTCAAGGACATATCAACATTTAAAAATTAACTTTAGCGGGTCAAAAAATTGTCCGAAAACGGCAAAGCCCTCCTGAAATCAGAAGTTTTCATTTTCCCGCCATAAATTGAATCGCGTTTGGGAATCGTAATATTGTTCACTTGAAAGCCCTATTTTTTTTTTTCCCTTTTAAGGCATAAGTGTCCACTTCTTTCCAAATCCAGTATCCTTCCGCAAATGTTCTCTTTGTTTTAAGCAACTTAAGGTCTATCTGAATCGATATGAAACGGAAAAACCATCTTGAAAGTCTCCAAACTCGCAGCCACACCAGACGGGAACTTTACTGTCAATCATTTCTTTGCTGACGTCAAAGGCGTGCACAATAAAACTATGAGGCACGCTCGCGCAGTTGAACTTTATTACACAAATGTTGCTATCTTTGTTTTATAATCACCTTGCGGTGGACTTAAGATTTTATCGATAACTTTTACCCTACAACCCGCTAATGCAACCAACTACTCGTGAATATTAACTATCAAAATAATCACCTCATCAATTAGCAAGCACTTGCTCCCAGTTTCCAAAGCCTCGACAATATTTGCAGCTTGTGTAGTCGAGCCGCTGCCGTCCTGGGTACAAAACTTGCTCGTGTCTCGACCAAAAGGTAAGTTGTTTATGAATGGCCGTATGTCTACTTTCTCTATACTTCTACCTAAACGCAGTAAACATAAAAGTGAAAACGTTCATAGATTCACAGTACAGTGTCCTAAAAAATAAGGCAAAGAGCTAACAACCAGAGGTGCGCACACGTTCTGTGCGCCGAACGAGCAAAGAGATTACGAAAGATGGAGCGAACGAGCGCACAAGCGTACGGGCGAGCCAGGGAACAGTGCTTGAGTACACAAGCAAGCGAGCGCACGAGCAGGCGAGCGCACGAGCAGGCGAGCGCACGAGCAGGCGAGCGCACGAGCAGGCGAGCGCACGAGCAGGCGAGCGCACGAGCAGGCGAGCGCACGAGCAGGCGAGCGCACGAGCAGGCGAGCGCACGAGCAGGCGAGCGCACGAGCAGGCGAGCGCACGAGCAGGCGAGCGCACGAGCAGGCGAGCGCACGAGCAGGCGAGCGCACGAGCAGGCGAGCGCACGAGCAGGCGAGCGCACGAGCAGGCGAGCGCACGAGCAGGCGAGCGCACGAGCAGGCGAGCGCACGAGCAGGCGAGCGCACGAGCAGGCGAGCGCACGAGCAGGCGAGCGCACGAGCAGGCGAGCGCACGAGCAGGCGAGCGCACGAGCAGGCGAGCGCACGAGCAGGCGAGCGCACGAGCAGGCGAGCGCACGAGCAGGCGAGCGCACGAGCAGGCGAGCGCACGAGCAGGCGAGCGCACGAGCAGGCGAGCGCACGAGCAGGCGAGCGCACGAGCAGGCGAGCGCACGAGCAGGCGAGCGCACGAGCAGGCGAGCGCACGAGCAGGCGAGCGCACGAGCAGGCGAGCGCACGAGCAGGCGAGCGCACGAGCAGGCGAGCGCACGAGCAGGCGAGCGCACGAGCAGGCGAGCGCACGAGCAGGCGAGCGCACGAGCAGGCGAGCGCACGAGCAGGCGAGCGCACGAGCAGGCGAGCGCACGAGCAGGCGAGCGCACGAGCTGGCGAGCGCACGAGCTGGCGAGCGCACGAGCTGGCGAGCGCACGAGCTGGCGAGTGCACGAGCAGGCAAACAAGGAAGCAAACAAGGAAGAGAACGAGAAAAGGGATGAACAAATGAGCAAACGAGTGTTAGAATGAACAAGCGAGCCCGTGACGTAACGAACACACAAACCAACGGGTAAATATAAAGCATGATATGCGAAACATTTTCGCAGCAAGGAGGCACAATGACAAGGATTAAAACACTTTATAAAAAAAATCACTTCTTACCATCCTCAGCCCGTATTGAAACCGCTGTCGGATCGGTGCAGACAAACTCCCGTCCGTCCCCAGGGATGTGGTTATACACTCCAAACTGGATGGCATTTAGCAGCGTGGACTTGCCGTGAAAACCACCGCCCACAATAAGAGATACCCCTTTAGGAATACCCATGCCTGTCACCCTAACAAATGAAGAATTACATCTTATTTTTTTTTCCTCACTCCGCTTAGTGATGACGGTGATGGCTTTTAAGGCTAACGGTTAATATTTTCGCCAATTAACGGCTAACAGTTAATATTTCCACTTTCGTCACAAAAATTTTTTTTACGGTTAACTTTGTTAACGACTGAGTTGAAATTTTTCAATCCTTTTAACACCTAACGGCTAAACTTTTTGGTCATTTTACGGGCTGACGGTTAATTGAGACCTTCTGTGATAGATCCAGAGAAAAATCGCTTATTTAAGCAATCTTAGTCAATCATGTTGTTATTGTTGTTTTTTTGTTGGTTTCATGTGATTTTTTTCCTTTCCCCTGATGCCTGTTGTGATTACTTTTGTTTTATGACATTCAGTCGAGATGCGCCCAACAGGAATTTCTCTTTTCAGAGACTCCAATTATCGTGCAGAGCTCCTTCAACATACAGCGCATCACGAAATTTGTTCTTACTTTCCAGCGTGTGGCATATTAAACTCCACTCTCAAACTGTCCGGACTTTTGAACAAAGTGACACCAGACCTTTCCATTGGCCTGTCATCTGCTCCACTTGCACGCGGTAGAACAGCTTCATCTCTGACAAATGCCACAAGGTTGGCTGCAGAGAGCTGGGAGCGAATGTACTCCTGATCTTCAACACACTCCACATGTTTCTTAAGCGCTGCTTGATCCTGACTTTTGTATGGAAGAGCCTGGAAAAAAAAAGTAACACACGAGGAAGATAACATGAAGACAAGCTTGACCAGACATCATTCTGGGAAACATTAGTTTCAGAGGTTTGCGAAATTCTCAAGTTTCACCTTATTAATAATTTGCGGAAGGTTCTCGGTGAGAATTCTCTTGCAGGCATGTCCTTCGATGGTTCGGCCTCTTGCTGGAAGGGATACTGTGAACCTCAACTAAAAAAAAAATGATATGGTTATTGAGCTTGATACTTTCTCTTCGGTCGTTTCGCCAACACGTCAGTACGCTAACCACCATTTCGTCGACGTGTATAAAGTCATTTTCGTTTTAGATTAATTCCCTGCAGTCTTGTTTTTTTTAGTTCTTCGAGAGCTCATATCAGTCAAACCTTTCAAATAGTTGAGATGTCTAGAAGGTAAAGTTCTGATAAAAATTTTACAGGCAAATGTATGTACCTCAACAGTTTCAGGTGTCACAATACAAGAAGTCCTCTCAAGAACATGTTGACATGGTCTGCAAAAAACCAAAACTAAATTAAACTTTAAAAAAATATGAGAAACAATACTGAACAACATTTGGTGACAAGCAAATAACTTCCTTTTTTCTCTAAACCTTTTCAGACCCCTTCTAGTGACTAGAACCTAATTTCTCCTTACAATATAACCCATAAATCGCACATTTAGGTCATGAAATTAGAGGAAATGATCACCAACAATAAAAGTTCTTAATTGTCAAATAAATTCTCCTTGTCAGCATCTTAGGAAATGTATAAGAAACAGTATGGAGAATATGTATGCTGATGTTATGATAGATAAATAATGGCTGATGTCACTTCATTCATACATTTCAGGGTGGTTTTAAGGTTAGTCCAGAGCAATTCAGACAGTTCTCAATTGAATATAGTTCCTTCACATTTTTTCTTTAGACAAGAGAGAAAGTAGAAGATATAAAAACTCCCTAAATTGCAGTGAAATGACTTCAAAACCTCACATTGAACATTTGAACCTTAAGAGTGACCAGCATTTAATTTCTCCTCACAATAATAGTGCTGAATCATTCATTAACATCCTGAGAATCAAGGAAATGATCACCAACCTAAGAAGCTTCGATTGTTAAACATATTCTCCTTATGAGTATCAAAGGGAATGTACAGAGAAGAGTGAGGAGAATATTGATTCTGATTTTAGGGTGTAGTGGGTCAAAACCAACCAATTTCAGAGCAAATAATAGCTGAGAGAAAAACTTTAAAAATGATAAACAAGGTAATCTATGATCGTGAGTTAGCTTCACAGTATTTTACACATCCCAGCCCAATAGAATAAAATATCCCAGAATGGTACAGTTACATACGTTTCAATATTCATGCTCCCTCCTTTCTTTCCATGCCATCCTTCGCCACCACCACTCAGCTGTCTATCATGGCCTTCAAACCGCACAAGATTGGAAAATATTCTTGTCAGGTAGTCACCTGTTGCTATTTGCTGAAGACGAGTGCTGTGAAAATAAACAAATATTATTTTCAGTTTTGTAAATCAGAGACCAAGAGTTAAATCTTCAGCTCTATCTTTTGGTTGCCAAAAACACAAAAACATCTGATTTGTAACATCTTTACCCATCTGCATAATTTGAAAACAAAGTTTTAAAAACATTTCTTTGCTTAACCCTTAAACTCCTAATGGAGACTAGCATCTAATTTCTCTTTAGGGAATCACTGCTGAATCAATCAATAGAATAATAAAAATGATTGCAAACTTGAAAAGCTCTTGATTTTTAGTCCTTCACATCCTAATATCAGTATGCATATTCTCCATACTGTTCTCTATACATTTCCTTAGGTCCTGACAAGGAGAATTTGTTTAACAATCTAGAGCTTCTTCCATAGGTAATCATTGCAGTGTTCTCTCTTATTTTAAGCATGACTGGTAAATTAAATTTTCAAACCAGTAAAGCATCCTTTTACCAGACAGTTGAATTTTCAAGAATTCCAAGCAATTTTAAACGATGATAAGAGGTACTACAGGCAGTAAATGTTACCAGTTACTGCCTGAAAAGGAGAACACTGCGTTGTTTTTATTCTTATGACTTTAATGTTTGATTCAGGGATGATATTGTAAGGAGAATTTAGATACTTATCATTCTTAGGGATCAAAGGGTTGGTGAAATTCTCCTATAAGAAATGTATAGAGTGCAGTTTGGAGAATATAAAATGTTTTCCTTCTTTTGAATGATCACCAGTTGAATGTCTAAAGAGAGCAACCACAAAAAATGGCAAATGTATTGTTTCCTGGGCACTGGTCTACATGAAGAACAACACAGACAAGACTAGATTGCTTACTGGTGAATGGGTCTTAAATTCTGGTAATCAAGAATCAATTTTTCTATCAAATCCTGTTATGATAGGACCTGATTATCTGTAATTCAAGGTACGGCTTAATTGACCAGGGGTGTACTCTTAGGGAGGAGCTAAAATACCAGATCTTGGTCAGGTTGTTCAAAGCTGGGTTAAGATAACCCACGGTTAGTGTGAGATCTGATTTCAGATCTGAAAGCTTTAAAAGAAAATTCAGTCAAATTTCTTTCATCTAGAATATAACTATTTAAAGAACATAGCAATAAAGAACACAGAAAATTATCCCAAAAAGGCTTTTGAATAAAGGAATAAAGAAACCCAGATTAAAATTGAACCTTGGGCTAGAGCTAATCGGCCTTCAAACAACTGGGCCCTTATGTTAAGCCATATGCATTATTTTATTGGTTGTTTTGAAACTAAAACCTTTGCTCATCTGTATCTACCACACAAATGAAACAAATCCCACACAAATGTTTTGGTTATTTCAAGATGCAAAGCATTACCTGCTGGTAAATGCTGGGTATCCTGCAACATCTTGATCCATGACAACTCTGAACAGTGATGCAGGAGCAAAAGGGTCACTCTGTATTTTGTCAGCATAAAGTTTAAAGTTTGGAAAAATCCAGCATCCTAAAGTACAACAGAAATAACAAAAAAGCAATGAAAATAACAATCCTGAAGCATTGCCACTGTTACAAGCTTCTGTATTTAAACCAAGTTAATAAATTGATCATTAATGCAAGCTACAAATCCCTAAAAAGAGGGAATTGAAATTACAGGGTTTTACTGTAACAGAATAATTTACCTTCTCAATAAAATAATATAAATATCAATTCTCTGCACTGCTTACCATACATCCTCAACTAAACATTTTTTTTCCTGCTTAAGAATCTTCATATAAAATCTATTCATTTTGAAGTCACAAGGAAAATGAGCAGAACAAATTCGAAAGCTGATGGTTTGAATGTTAGCTCTTTGTCAAGGTGCAGGGCTAACTCTCTGACATACAGCTGACAAGCTTACACTCGCCTGTAATGCCAGGGATAGGATAGTTGCACGAACATATGATCAAACAAGAGAACTTTACCTGATATATCATGGTAAGCTTTGTAGCTTTTCCCCTCTAAGTCTGCCAGAGTATGAGCCAGATCCTATCCAAGAATACATGACAAATAAATCACTTTACATTCATTCTACCAAAAGAGAGCATTTTGACTTGGAAACACACAAAGTGAGTAATTTTACAAAAAATTCAATTTAACCCTTTGACTACTAGGAGTGACTTGAGCATATCAATATCCATCCTTAATCAAACATGAAGGTCACAAGGATAAGGGAAATGATCACCAACTAAAAAAGCTCTTGATTGCTAAACAAGTTCTCCTTTCCGGCATCTCAAGAAAAGTATAAAGGACAGTATGGAGAATATGCATACTGCTGTTAGATAGATAATGTGCTATCCATTGAGTAATGGTTCATAAAATTTCCACATATTTTACAGCCTCAGGTTCTGTAGTGTCTTTTTTTCTCAGACTTTTTTTTTCATCGCAAATTTTCATTTTTCTATACTTACAACTGATGCTTTGAACATAATTCACTGTTCAGTCTCTCTGCTGAATGGCTTTTCCCAAGAAAGCACTTTAACTCAGATTAAAACAAGACATTTGATGTCAGAGCCTTGTTGTTTAATATGTTTCTAGAGAGAATACGGAGACTCAGACTGCCCAAAAATGAAATGATCACTCCCCACAATTTTTATTCCTACCTCCCAGTTTCTTGAGCCTCCATAGCTGGACCCCCTGCCATCGTTTGAGGCAGAATCTGGTCTTTGCTGACCGTAACTGTTTGGGTTTTGATAATTACCTCTCCATCCACCTCTAGATCCCCTAAAAATATATGACCAAAAAAAATTCAGTCTGGATCGATGACGTATATCTTGATCTTTGAAAACAGAACAGGGAGATAACATTCATTTCGAAATATAAACAGAGCAAACACACAGTTAAATCTCACAACTTAACATGTCGATAAAAAAGTGACTTTTTACCCTTAGTAATGCACACGTGTAAATCTACAATTGATTATCAACCAACTCATTAACATATTTCATGTTCCTTTATCGCATTTCTACACTTTGATCGAATTCTCCTTGTGTCATATTTCCTCATCAATAGCATTTCAATACAAATCAAAGTCCCTTACCGTCTTCCTCCATATCGATTCTTGTAGTAAGCTCCTCGATTCGACATTTTACGACAGGCGGGCTTAGGTTGTGACGATGGCTTCTTTGGGACACTGGTGACTAATAATGAGTCCGCTGACTAGAGAAGAGCATAGCCATATGGGCTCGTGTTTTGTCCAGAATGTTTTCTGTGTGTTTTTAGAGACACGATTTTTCAGTCTGTGCAAATGTTTGGTTGATCCAGTGGTGAATTGGTTTTTAGAAAGTTGCAAAATTTTTTTTTCTTTTATTATTATTATTTCCCTGCAATTTGATTGGTTTCTTTAAATAAGCAATTGGTTGTTGCATTTCAGTAAAGCTATCGCAATGGCTGGGAAAAATATGCGATTTAGAGCAAAAAAAAAAAGGGTGAGATTTGTGAATTAATTGCACCAATGAGATCCAATCAGATTACAGGGATCACCCGTAATGATTCCAACGTGGATGTAATATATATTGTAGATAGATGTTCGACTAGGTAGCTGTATAATCTGTTTAACCTGACTCGTTGGTCTGATTTAATCTGACTCATGGTCTAGACCATAATATACAAAGCTAACCCAGTGACGCGCGTGTAGGGCAAAACCAAATATTCACAGAAATTTCAATTTCATGGGACAATTTCTTTATTTTCACGTTTCTACTTCCCGTCCCTGAATAAATTTCTGTGACGTGCTTCAACTCACGCTTAGAAATAAACTTTTATATGCGCCAAGTTCAATTAAGCAATGTTGATCACGGGATCTGTCATAACTGACTAATCAGACTGTCCTGACTGATCAGACAGTATTCAGTCAATTCTAAAAATGAGAAACCATTCTCAGGCTAGGTCTGATAGTCTAGATACAACAGTCACGAATTCTGGGGGGTTTTTTAGATGGCTCTGATCATCCTAGCTTATTCTTCCTTACCTGGTGCAGCCCTAACTCCACCCATCTCGACTGGTAACTGTCACTTTGGTAGAAACCATTACTCAAACTCACCATTCATTCCCGGTATTCATTTTTCATTTAAGTCTATTAGGTAAGAGTTTTCGTCGTTCTCCAACCACAAAATTTTTAAGGTTTAAATAGGTAAGAAACAAATAAGGGAAAAAAGACTGCTGTAAGTCTCCAGGTATGTGGTTTAAAACACTTTATCAGCCCAAAGGGAAATCAACCAACTACCGTTTACAAAACCGGTGTCTTACACGACTCAGTTGGTGAGCTTATTTCTTGATTGACAAAAAGCTTTGGCGTTAAAACTTTTTTCATATTGGACTCGAAATCATTATAGTAGAGTGTAAAAGTGATGCTCTAGCGAATCTCAGAATAAACTTCCGAAATCTGCATGGTTAATTTTGAAAATTTAAGTTTCATGCAAAGTCACGTTTTGTGCGACAAAATATTACTTGACAGGCTGGGCCTAGCCAAAAAGACGGCAAGGGTTGGTTTTATTTTGGAAAGAAAATGTTTCTTTAGTGAATTTTAGACAGCTTGATATCTGCTTGTAGCACGATCAACATTGTTTAAGAACATAGGCCAAATCAATCATCCGAAAAATGACAATAAAAACTTAAATTGTTTTGAAGACCTTAATAATTAACATGTCAACAGGAATTGCTATCCATAAAATCTCTTCATAAATTCTCCTCCATTATTTGCTGATCCAGTGCTGCAGGTCCTCCGAATCCCTTATTTATTTTTATTTATTTCTCTTTTTCGGACAGACCTGAAGCACTATGAGAGTAGTTATGCTTCTGATGTTTCAACTCTCCATTTTCTGTTTCCCATCATCCCTCGCGGAGGAATACAAGTTCTGTGATGCCAAACCACTTGGCAAATACTGCTTGGCTGACTACACAGGATGGCGGGAGTGTTTGATTGATGCTTTGGATGAGCCCGCTGAAGAGCTACATCATTGTCCAGCTGGCTCCAAGTAATGTTTGCTCTCTCTTGCTACTGTAACTGCCATCGATAGGCAGACATATTGAGAGAAGAGTCCCACTTCTTCTTCTCGTCCAATAAGTATAAATAAGGTTAAAACTGCTTATTCTATTTGAAAAATTCTGTTTTAAAGATGTGTATGCAATGGCAAGCGGGAACGAGGCTCCTGTGTGACGCATGCGCGAAACCCATGCGTCCGTTCTGCGTACGAACGCGTTCGGCCTGAGTTTCCCCAGTCGTACTTTGGCGTAATATTTGTAACAGACGCGTTCTGTGACAAGGATGGCTGCGAAGGACGCATTGTAGTGAGTGAAAAATACCGAGACAACAAGAAAGGTGGCAGATCACGTGAAGATCTCGTGATGGGGCTGACACAGCACATGACAGTGATAATTGTGCGCGAAGGGGACGGGTGGTCTCAGGTGAATAATACATTGTAGTCTTCAGACTCCGAGGAATACGGATTCAAAAAATTAAGTATCCATTTCGGCCCACTGGGTATGGATAATGGTGTGCTCTGGGGAGAAGATTGACCCAAAATGTTATTCTCGTCACCAGGGTCTCTCTCACCTTCATAGAAGCAGAAAACTAAACATTCTGAAAAAGTACTTTAGAAACAATTCAACTACAAAAACAAACAAAGTACAAAAAAAGCGAACAAAAACGAAGGAACAGCTCGATAGTCAAATTTTTTAGTCGATTCTGAGAGTTTTTGTGAAGCTCTGCAGAGACATGAGCAGTGTTAAGGCCAAGAAGGGGAAACACCTTTTAGTTCCAACTTATTAAACATTAGTTCTTGATCCTTAAACTTCCACGAGTGATCAAGATAGAATTTCTCCTTAAAATATGACAAGTGATGAGAATAAAGAAAAATATCAACAAGGAGAATTTTAGTTGATCCAATACCAAATTCTCAGTAGCTAACATCATAAGAATTAATAATAATTAATTGACTAATTAATCTTGGGAGTGAAAGGGTTAAACATTCTCGTCCACAATTAGTAACATCTTTTACAATGCCATCCTCATAAGTAGCAATTCCTCTAATTTTTTGCTTGTTCTCTACCTAGTACGCCATAGACTTGAGGGAGGGCACACCTTTGTGTAACAAAACCATGCTTCCGGAATTCCGAGGCCTCATGAAGGTTCCTGACAATTTCCAATACAACGGCACAGTAGAAATCCTGGGCGTCGAATGTGAAGACTGGATTTACGAAGCCAACAGTCAGGGAAACTTTAGTGCCGTGAAGGATAAAGCCAAAAACGTTGGATTCAGCCAAACAGTTCGCAACAAAATTCTCACTCGCCTCACAGATAATTTAGAGACGAATACTCTTGGTGGTGGAGGTCAAATTGTTGAAGTGCATCACATCTATGTGGCTAAAATCAATGGTACTAATGTACCCCTGAAGGTAGAATTCGCCATTGCTATTCCTAAACAAAAAATTTTCACTCACTATAAGGAATTCATGGTCGCCTATTACCCAAATAAGTCCATCAGCATCAGCAGCGAGTCTCGGATGTTTGATCTCCCGGATGTATGCACGAGTAAGGATGAGGGGGAGGGTGGGGCGATTGATGACGTACCACTGGATATTCAAACTGTCAAACGCCATCATCGAAAGGAGGGAATGAATGCTGGAGACGATGAGTTTCCAACAATGAAGCGATTTGTAATGCCTTCGGTCACGCACGAAATGGGTGACGCCTCCGACATTTTGGAGCACTATAGAGTGGCAGATCAAGTAATGCATGCAATACAGAAAAAAAGAAAATGAGTGTTTTAACTTTCAACTTTTAATGCTCAACAATCAAACTTTCTCGGAAATTGAAAACAAACCGCCTGATACTCCATATCGTCCAGCAAAAGATTACTTTTGGCTCAAAGCTTTGAAATTCAGGTATTTTGTGTAATAAATGATAAATGAATGACTTACGATCAGTATCAATGTTGTTGTCTAATTAAAAAGCAAAGACACAATTAAAGCAAGCCAATTTTCGCAGATATTGAAATCGTTATTTTATGCATGTCCGACTTGGTTCAAATGATCTCTAAACATTATGAAGCCGTATCAATTTTTAAGATTAATGATTTTCTTCCTTAAAGATGTTTGTTATGCCAATCAACCGATAAAAACAGAAACTATTAAATTTACTCATCGTAACAGAGTCAAGATGCATCTGCGTCGTTAACTGATCGCGTCAAAATATTACTTTTCTAACTTTCTGCCAGAAACTACCGTCAAACATGAAAATTTTACGTGTTCATCTGATTTTGGCGAGTTTTCGGGGTTGTTTTCAATCCGTAATGTAAGCTCCCGACGAAAACAAACCAACCAAAAGCGCAATTTATATGCCTGAAAAATTTTCTTGAGCTTTCGTCAAATATTATAATGCCCTTGTACGAAGTCAACTGACGGTTTCGAGCTTGGATTCAAACGGAAGATCCACTGAGACAAAACTCAGCAGGTTAGCAACAATGCAATTTGAAAATGTTTAGTTCCTTTCCCTTTCAAAGTGTTCTGTTACTTGAAACAGAATTGAAACTCGCCAATATTTCATTCCCGTAAACGAAAGACAGACAAAAGAACGCAAATCTACAAACAGAACACTCCCGCAAAAATTTCATGTTTAACGGTAGATTTCAGTTTATACCACAGCTATTGATGGACGATTCAAACAAAAAGTGGGAAGTTCAAAAGAGTCTTCATCGACACCTATCGCGAAGGAAGTTACATTTAGCACCATATGGGAACTTGTTTTTCCCAAAGGCCCCGAATTGTAAGTAGACTCTATCATGACTGGCGCAATCGAGGCTTTGTCGAGATCGCTCGCTGCATTCGTTTGGTTCGTTATGTAATAAGCTTGAAAGGATGTTGGCTGCCCTGGATTGTGGCCCCCAGTCTTCCATATCCACTTATCACAGAGTAGGTAGCCAACTTTGACTGTGCCGTTGAAACTGAAGAAGGGAGGGACTTGCGATACAGGAAAAGTTTTTATTTCCTGCGTTACGCACTGCTCCTTATCCCATCCAAACTCAGTCTGTGAATAATATAGCGATATATAAGACAATGTGATGGAGACAATGGGTATATCTCTTTCTGATGCATCATTGTGAATCCGTCGGTACTCATGCCCAGCGGAAGAAGATGTGACACCACCCAACCCCCCCCCCCCCACCCCATAAAAAAATGTAAAAATTGCTCAAATATGCTCGAGTAAAATTCGAAGTGGAAGAAGGTCTTTTAAGTTACCCGACATATATAATATAATAAGCCCTTTCCAAAATGGAGTGGCGCTGGAAAGCCGCACGGGCATCAATTATTTAGAAGCCATGATGCTGATGGAGTATAAAAAAAAGCTCCACTCCCAACGTTCCTTGTGACCCGTGAAGCTTTCTCTGAGTGAGAACAAAGACCTTCTTACCTGATTAAAACCACCGCCAGGTCTTGGTAAAACGAACGTAGACGACCAGTATATTGATCCATAATCGTCTCTCTTTTTAAGATCAGTCAGAGACTGCAATTCCCTCCCAGAACTGTAAGTGGTCTTGCATCCCATGGGCGAGCACACTGTTAGTTTGGAGTTGTAGTACATGGTGAATTTATCAGGAGTCGGCGGTGGAGGTATGAAAGTCTGGCAAGGATCTTCGATGTAGTCTGGACATGGAGGGCCATCAAAACAAACACATCTAATCGAAAAAAAATTCATGACAATAATGATGAACTTCAATACAAATAACATCAACTAAAAAATTAAAAATACTTTTTCATAACGAGCGCGGGACAAAAATCTGATTTTCTCGCCTTTGGAAATGAAGACAAACCAAAAACTGAGCGAGTTAAAATATTTTGAACCATTCACTTTGGTAATGTCCCCCCCCCCCCCCCCCGATGCTCTGTAGTATTCTTCTGCTCTCCTTATTGGCGGGCAATTTTTTACGGTTCCCCCTTTATATTTTGTTGACGACGACTGTTGCCCCTCCCCACCTCAATTCCCCCCCGATAACCATGTGACCCTCCCCCAAAAATCCTCTGAACCCCTACCTCCCCACCCCCCCCCCCCACCCCGCGTTAGATAAACGACGACCGGTCCTTCATGATCCTTGACATTTCGACTCGGTAAATCAGAAGGTGACACACCTTGTGTTTGGAGGACATGTAGTGATTTTGTCCACCATCTGGCCAGTCTTTCGGTCAACATAACAGTTATGCCAGCCTGTGAGATCCGGGAGACAATAATTTCCTGGGGGACCCTCATCACAAAACTCGTCTGGTCCATCAGCCACTTTCGCAAAGGAACAATGGTACACGAAGTACACGAACAAAGTTACGAACAACTGCAGTTTCATTTTGAAGAAAGCGATTCTCTAAGAGACAATGAAATAAGGTATTTAAATAAAGAAACTTTAAGTTAATACACATAAAAATAGAATAAAGCATGAAACAGAGCAGTTTCGTGTCTTGTATTCATTCAAATCACTCAATTCGAAGAACGGATCGAGAGTGCTGCATGACAATGTGACGTTATGAAATGCGTAGTCATATTTCGCGAATAAGTAATGAATTGACGACCAATTAATGCGAGAGACCTACATTCGGGCATTTTCATTGAAAAACGGCAACATTGAGGTCTGAATCGCTCTCCTGAAAAGGGACAAGCGACCTTCACTTCCGCAACATAAGTCAATATGCATGGTCAAAGATTGCAAGTTTGTTTCGTGGAAAATTAGCTTGTGAAGTACTCTCTTTTCGAAACCATGACAGCTAGTTGCAAACAGGACACCTCTTAGCGGAAGGAAATCGATTCTATCCAAAAAAACATTAATTTGCTCACCTCAGAACGATCTTCACTTCGATGATTCCAATGTCGTGAATGTTCAAGCTGTGCAATATCACTTTCGAAACGCCCACCAATCAGCTGATCTTTGTTGCGAATCACATTTCATTGCGAAATTATTTGTTCAATAATCAAGTCACACAATCGCTGGGTTAGGTTAACGCTAGGTGCTCCCTCTTATTCTTCCTAGTTGATTTTGGAAATTGTCGAATCACGACAGTTTACACGAATCTTTCCTCAATCTTTCAGTAATTAATTTACGGTGGTTTAACTGTCATGCAATCTTTCGAAAGCTAAAGAAAGAAAACACCCTTCAGCGGCGACGACGAACTTTCAATCGAGCAAAAAGTGCGTGACACTACTGTTATTCTGAGGCATTACAAAGTGCGGATTACCTGATACAAACAAAGAAATAAAAGCAGGAAACAAGCTCTTGATAATTCAACAAGGAGAAAGCTATCAACTACAAATCTGATTTAATAAAGGTTATATTGGAGGAAAACATAACTTGAACGAGATGACTTAAGTCCAAAACTAGGAGTTTCGAAAGTCTGTCGTAAGCATCCAAAATCAAATTAAAACCTCTCCTGAGTGTTTGATATTTCTGTCGTTATTGCTCATGATATAAATTCTTTCCGTCAGGAAACAGAATAATTTAGATAATTTGTTGTAAAACATTTCCAAATTTTCTTAACACTTACCACCATGATGGTTTCGGTTTTGAACGTTTGAATAGCACACTGCTTCTGATTAAAGCGCTTTTCGGTGTAGAGGAAAATTTCTGCTGATCACCTGTTATACGTATTCCTTATTTGTTGTTGTTGGACTTTGCGACGAGATTAACATCAAAGACCCTCTAGTTTATCCCACGAATTCAATTTATTAAGTTATTATACGAAAAATCCTTGGTTCCCATAATAAATTTTTTTTGTATGGTTAACTCAGCGACTGGGCCATATAAAGCGAGTCCAAAATAGAATAAAAAAGTGATAGTAGCTAGTATTGTTCGGGAATCTTCCTACTGTTACAAAACCTTTGTTTTGCTTGTAACAGTAAGCTGCTTTGGCAGCCAGAAAATCACCGACAAGTTCTTAGACAATCAAGACGAATTTGACACTCTTTAGTATGACCTTGTAGTAATTCACAGATCCTTTGCTATCAGTGATCAGAATCAAGCTTTGCATGGAAACAGTACTAGAGATGGTCTTTTTTCTGTTCACTCCTTCTAATTAGACTTAACTTATACTACTTTTCGTCAATGCCATCCTCACTCACAGTTTATAAAAATTGTTCGCAAGAGGCTGACAATTTCAGGGAACAATCTATCTTCTTGTGGGACATCTTGAGGTTTTCGTAAAAAAAAAGAAAACAATTGACGGGTCACGAAAATTTCAGGAGGCAAAACATGCCTTACACTGATGCATAAATTCGTGAACACGCTCGCCTTTCTATAAATTCACATGTCGATCTTGGTCTTAATTATGCGTCGCGAATAAACTCTTGGCCACCCTAGTGAGAGCCTACTCGAGTGTCCCGCGAAATTTTACTTTTAAAGAGGTAATATCTGAACAGACCTTCTTTTTCCTCAGATTTTAACCTCTTTATTCACTTGAAGGCTTCCACCATTGAGTGTACAACAGAAAGGGGGAAAAAATATTTGAAAAACCGAGAAAGAGGGGGGAGGAAAAAGACAAAATTTGAACATGGGGGAGGGGATGCCAAATTCATACTTGTGTGTCGTATAAGGCCTAAGCACAAGACTACGGAAAGGCGGCGCATGACATATCTACCCTTTTCACTGAGCGGGTTTAAAATTCGTTCTACTTCTCGCAAAAGCTCACATGCGGGCGAACCTTAACAAGTAGAGGAAAAATTTAAAAACCTCAAGCTGAAATTTTATTGTCAAAGTGAGAAGCAAATTAACCTCTATTTACTTCAAAAAACTCAAGATAGTATAATTTTGTATTATGTGATAAATTTTGTTAGCGACTTTTTATCAAAGAAGATTTGTGTTTTTAAATCTTCGTCAAAAGTCAATAGGGAATCCCTCAATAATTCTTACAGTCTACATCATGAACAGATCTCTTGTTTTTACCTGCTAATAACTATCGAATCTCTTTTGCCAAAAGTCTTCACAGACACGAGCGTGCAAAAAAGTAGAGCACTTTTCAAGTAAGTGTCGAAAAAAAAAAACTCAAAGCAAGAACATGAGCCAATAAAAAAAAAACCGTTTGCTTTTCAGTTTGGATCTGATTCGATGCGAAGGAGCACGGGATTTTTAAACCAATCACCGAATGGAATATAACAAATAAAATGCAATTTCAAATTAGTTTCAACACTCAATTGATAAATGCCCTGTCAGCACTTCTGTCTATGTGTCTCTTGATCTTAAACCTCGGTTTTGTAGAAAGCCGCGACCCCCTGAGCGCAGAACGTAGGCATCGTCAGCTGGCTTGGATCCAAGAAATCCGTGAAAAACGAGTAGTACATGGTATCAGTGTATTCAGTGTTATTGCTGCTGGGAGTCGGTCGTGATATGGACTGGTACATATACGGCTTGTATCGACCATCAGGGAGGCTCTCCAGGAACCATCTCTCTAAGGAAACCATCTCGGTCTTACTGCGGCCCCCAGACTCCCAGGAACACATTTTCAATGTAGCGTTGTACTTTTCAATGAACTTCTCCGACAGATCACAGGTGAAATAATATGGAACTCCAAAGCGCGGGAAAATGGAGCGGGTTTTAAGGATGCAGCTCTTCTTAAACCAAGCTGTGTCGAACTAAAATATGTAAAATGATCAGGAAAAAAATATTGACAGTGTTGGGAGTTCTTAGATTGCAGGGAGGGGAAAAGGGTGCATTCGCAGAATGAAACTTATCAGAAACATACTCCTTGAACGCGTTCACTTCGTTGCTATTTCTAACAATAAGTGACTTTTGGGTGACATTTATCCCCTCTCTGAACTTTTCTTGGTGCCTTAGAGGAAGTATAGCTGTGATCATGTGTGTAAAAAAAAAAACATGACAATCTCGCGCATGAAGAAGCTACCACCTGCGCTTGAAAAAGAAAGCTTGTCCACCAAAGACCAGATTGTGTCATCCGGTGCAAATTAGTGGGCGCTTCGTTCATTGGATAAAAGCACGGGCTTAAAAAAACTCCATATTAATTGCCAAAGTTAAAGAGTACAGGCTTTCCTAGATTCGAATTTAACAACCAGAGTGTGTACCTGGATATAGTCGTCGTTTTCAATGTATTGGAAAGGAAAAATAAACCGCGTGGTCCAGCTTATTCCAATTTCATCTATTCGCTGCTCTCCAGCGGTGGCGTTCTGCAGCATTTCGCCGATGTTCGTCACAGTAGTACAGGCTTTGTTCTTACAATTTGTGACTGTTGTGGTGTAAAACGTGGAAAACACCTTTGGCAGGGGAGGGGGAAGTTGATATATTGCGCAAGGATCTGTTATGTTCGATGAACAGCTTGGACCGTAGAAACACTGACACCTAGATGGAATCACACAATAAAATAATTGTGAGTTATTTGTGTAAAAAAAATGGTTTTTAGTCGACATGACGCGGCGTTCCGATTCGGCCAAAAGACTTATAAGATACCTCTCAGAACTTTAACTCTTTACACCCTACAGTCAGTATGTACATTCTCCATACTGTTCTCTATACGTTTACTAAGGTGCCGATAAGGAGAATTTGTTAAGCAATCAACAGCTTCTTTAGTTGGTGATCATTTTCTTCAATGTGTGATTGACGAGTGATATTGAAGGCGGGAAAAATCACCCTTAAGGGTCAAAGGGTTACTCCCCCCCCCCCCCCCCTACATCTGAAATCTCCTCACCTTTTGTTGGGTGGACAATTGTGTTTCGTCTCTGTCATCTTTTGGGTCTTAGCATCAATTTTGCAATCATACCAGCCGGTAAGGTCCTTGTAACAGTAGCGTCCCGGGGGGCCCTGGTCGCAGAAGTTCCCAGACGAGAAGTCCACTACGAGAAGCAATAGCAGATGAACGGCCACGATTACGAGCTTCAGGGACATTTTTCTAAAGGAGTAATTTATAGAATAATGAAGTAAATTTTACGAAATATCTGTGTCAATGTTTGGTTGAAAAACTGAAAAGTGTTTGAATATATAGAGCAGCTCTAAAACAATTTAGCGCAACAACTAATGAGCGAACGAGCGGACGAAAGGCGAACTAAAATATTTTATTTCATGTAGTTGCGAATTCGCCATTTTATCAGTCATTTCTCGGGTTATGTTAAGTGAGTTTTCCTTAACACAACACTCCTATGTATCAAAATGCCTTGGCTTTTTGCTCAAAGGAAGATGATGGATAGGGCAATAAATTAAATTGTTTACTTTGAGTCTATAGTTGAGATGAAATGACAGCGCTATCGTTGCTAATGGAGAGACTAATGTAACTTTGTTTATTTGTTTGCGATAACTGTTTATTTTTCTATAAAAGCAAGGTAGACAAACAGTTCCGAAACTTTTCGCTTAACTAATTGAGGAATTTCTCTTTATACGAGTTCCGTCCGACGAAAATCTCAAGGGCTTTCTTAAGTCTTTCCTTGGTACACCAGAAACCTCCTCATCGAGAGACGAGTTTATCTTCATTACGAAAACAACGTAGTTACGATTCTTAGGAAAGGTGACATGAAAAAGCTTGTAAACGGATTAAAGATTAATTTCGTTATGGATTACAGGCAATGGTAAGGTTTACTAGTTGAGTTGAACAAGGAAAAAACTGATTGGGAGAACTATAGTATGTTTCAAAAGTGATGTTTACGGAGAACCATATGAACATTTTGTCACAATTGAATTCCTACGTGCTACGCCCACAAAAAAAATAAGCAACGAAAAAGAGCAAGTAGTAAATTGTTGAAGATTCCAGGTAAATCCAATCGTAGCGACAAAAGAAGTTATTTCCAATTGCGAACTCTTCCGATCGCTCGAGAGAGCATCATGAAAGAATGTGACATTACCCCCTGTGGAGGACGTTCCACCCCGACTTCATGTTTAATTTGCAGCTATAGCTCACACATGGTTTGCATCGCGTTCAGTGCGTACAAAGCTTTTTGATCGCTCAAAAAGAACACATTTAAAGATTTGAATCGGTAAAAACAGTTTCTCCGTGAGGTTACTATAAGTAACAATTTACAGGCATTTTCTTTATCAAAGGCGATGGACTATCACCAATTTGCTGAAGTCCAGTCCTTGGTTCAGTAAATACATAAGGTTTTAATTTGAAGAACGAGAATTAGTTGTTCGATATATGTCAAGTCGAACTCTGCCAAAATCATACTCTAACTAATTAATTTTTAAGGAAAGATAAAACTATTAAAGGAACCAAGAAATTAATATAAAGTGGATCACTTACATTTGCTTTGTCTCCTCTTCTAGTGCAATTTTACAAGAGTTGCGTTTGATTCCTGGTACAAAGGGAACACCTTTTTATACCGACAGCTAGGCCATAGAGTGGCTAATAATAGATCTAACATTAAAACCCATGGGAAAATTACGGAACCGTTTGTTTGAAATATTCAACTGATTATAGGCACAAAGAAAAATACACTTAGGCCCCTGATCAAAGAGATATTATTGGGAAAGCGACGATGAATGCAAACTGGCTTTCGAGATAGTTTGACAGAAACAGGAAATTTTTGCCAAAAACGGTTTAATTCAATGAATGACACCCTTTCCTAGTTGAAATAAGAAGGAAATATTATGGTTATGTTTGATAGAATAAAGCTAAACTTCGTCTTTTACATGAAACATTGTCAGCTAAAGCTGAGCGCAGATCGGCGCAAGATTATAACTTAGCTTTGATGCTCAAACAGCTTTGTGCAAATAAGTTCACAGTTTACCTACCAAAGAACTGATGACATCTCCACTACTAAATATGCTGGGTTTTATTCAAAGTCAATTATTCAGTCTTTTAAAAAGTTCTGGCAGAGTTTTCATCTAAACGACTACAAAGTGGCCAGTACTAACATTGCCAAACATGGAAATCCAAACGACTTTCAAAGACAATCGTGGATTCGTTCATAGCGCACAATTTTGTCACATTGTTAAAAAAATTCTGTCAACTCTCGGCATATTTTAATAAGTTTTTGTACTTGAACGATACGTAATGCAAAATGAATGTCTCCCTCTTTATTGCTCTCAAACACTCGTCCAAGGTCGTTTGTTTGACAGTTTTTATTTGTATCATGCAATACCGTTTTCAATTTACACCCGAAATGATTAATCACATTAGTTAGAAAAACAGTTCCACTAATCAGAAAACAAACTGAAATTAATTGATTCGACCTCCCGGATGAAAGAAAACTATTCACTAAATGACCGGTAAGATTCCTCCAGAAACCAGACCCTAAAACTTCTGAACAAATAAAGCGCTAATTGTCTAAAATAGGCTAAATGAATTAACCCCATTTACAGGCGGAAGACTTACGAAATCTTTCGTTAATTAAGCTTGGTCTGGGGTGAAAAAGAAGAAGTTACATATTGGACTTTTACGAACCGTTTCCGTCTGATGCACTCGTTTTTAATTTTGGGGCTAAGGTCGAAAGTTTTCTCTTTTTGCGATTTGAGCCTGAAAACGTTCTAAACTTATTCTTAAAGTTGTGTGGTATAGTATTTCAATAAATCATTTTGGACGTTACCAGTGTATCAATAGAGACCTTAAGCAGTCAGGACGGTAACGCCAAGGAAGACTTCGATTAAAAAATTGATTTCTGCCTTTAATTAGAATTTAAAAAATGGCTGTATGCGTTTACCGTCTCCTACGGCGCCACACCTCAACTTCAGCATAACGTATAAAAGAAGTCTTGAGTTCCAAATGGAAATTAAAATAATTTGCCGTCGCGGTTTCGGTTCGCAGACGACACAAATTGTGGTGATTTCACGTTGTTGTTTTGAATAGGATGGCTAAGAAATGTACAAAGTTTTAAAACGCACGTGCTGAGCTATTGTTCTGCCAATAAGATCTCATGTTTTTCCATGTCCTCGTTGCCGTCGCTGTCGTGGTTTGCTTAAGGTCCCTAATGCAACAAGAAAACCGCATTGCTAATGTTGAAAATATCTCTAGGTATTTCAGTTTATTGTCCTGCAAGACCATAGTTTTACATTTCTTTTACTTTGATTTTTACTTCTCACAAAAAAAGAGGGTGAGTCACTTATTCCGCTTTTAGTTGCCTCATTTAAATTCCATCCTCATAATTGAGTGAATTTCCGATGTTATTATCAATGGCACGTGTTTTGAGACTAATGAATTTAGTGTTGAGACTTCTGACTTCGTTTCAGACACTGTAATATTCACAAATGAGGGCAAAGTCGTTGCATGTGTCCATACCATTATGCTAGAATAATGCAGACCACCCGCATGTGGAAAAACTTTCCGGCTATGAAAGATCCTTGTGAATTTTATGGATCTGACTGGGACTACAACTAGTTAGGGTGAGGGGGAGGGTTGGAGTTCTAGGAAGGGGCATGTCGCGCCTTGTCCATATCCTGACCCTAGTTCAGACCAAACCAGGCCATTTTCTATACGCGGTTTCAGAGCTTTTATACAAAGTGCATACCCCATAAAAATACTCATGCATTCAGTTATAGTCTCGCTGGATTTGCCATTCAGAACGAAAACCGAAAAAAAACTTTGTAACCATACTCTTTGGGATGGCACCTACTCTAAGAAATAGCTTATGCAGGTGAGTATCATCCCGACCCCTCCCCCTCACCGCCCAAACCCTTTTTCACTAAGATATGTACGCTCACGGAAAAGGTTTGTAAATGGAAGTTCCTTGAAACGATCTTTATTATCAACGGTGTCATTTCAGACTCTCTTAATTACAAGCAGAAGTTCCCTGCTCAGTCGTTTTGCTCAATTTTTTAACAAAATAGCCAAGGACATTCCTTTCGTGACGTGTTATGTTTGTGCGAAGGCGTCTCCAGTAAAGCTTTACACTACCTGTTCCGGTTTTGGACCATTTGCAGTTGGTTTATTTGTAAGAGTTTCTCATTTCAAAGTGCGTCAGTTCCGGTCACAAGCATTGTGCACGCAGACATTGGTTATTCAATAACTCGTTAGCAGGCCCCCTTTGCTTACGTTCCTTGCCCGCGAGTAAGTTTGAGGCGAGTGAGGAATGGGTCGGCCAGTGATCTGGCAAACGTCTCATGCAAAATCCCTTGTTGAAGTTGAGTTTTCGAAGGTTTAGGGGCTAACGCACGAAATGTCAGATTGAGAAACCCTCTGCTGTGGCAAAATTATATTATCCACTCAGTTGATACAACCAAATTATCCTGTATAACCCCCCACTGACGCAACATGCACCACAGTGTCACAAGAAAATTACCCCATCCTAGTTATTCAATGGTTAACAACTGCAGTCAAAAAATGGTGCGCAACTTGGCCAATTAGGACTCGCATCTGAACCGGAAGCCTTTTTACAACTTGTAAACTCCCGATATACGGGAGCAAGGCACCGAGATACGTTTGACTTACTACTCACCACTGAGTGTTTACCCTTAACTATAAAAATTGAGTTTACGCAATTTGTGGGAGTAACTTTCAAGGTGAAGCGTCAGTCAAATTCAAGCGTTTCCTAGGGACATCAATAAAAGTTATCTAAAAATGTATTGACTTACCTTTTACCGATCCTGAGAAATTGTTCCTGCTTTGAATTCAAAGTGAAGCAATGCATACCACTGTTATCGGTGTGAAAAAACCGGAAAACGAACTTGTCTCATGTTTCACGGTCGGGGTTATTCATTAACTCTCGTGTTTTTTAGCCTACGTGTAGCAGTACCCTCCCCTTACGTTACTCCTTGGGGGGAGGGTGCAGCTACTCATAAGCGACGTGTTATGTTCTCAAAAATGAATAACGAACAAGAAATGTTAAAATTAAAGTGAAGCAAAACTGACCTACTCTGATGCGCATAAGGGTCCAATTTGATTGGTATTAAAATGCCGAGAAGTCATTTTCCAGACTGTTAAGGTGAAGGGACAAAGGCACTCTACTGGACAAGGTTACCCACAACTCTACGTACAGCATATAGAATTAAAAAATTGCGCAGCATCTCCTTAACAGAAGGATTAGAAAAATTATTTATTTCATTTCTTTGCGAGAACGAATGAAGTCTCATAACAGCTGCTGATTAAAAATGTCACACAACGCCTCTCCGCGTGACCAGAGGTGTTGCACGGATGACTTTGAAAAAATCGATCCTGATACAATGCAAACTTTCTAGTGATCAAGAAATATTACGCAAAGGTGTGAAAACTTTCTAGAGGGACGTGGTTTTCTGACAGTGCGCGTCAAAAGGGCTCTAATTTTCACCTTTTTTTCATCATAATAATTACTATCACGAAACTCGTTAATTACTTCCACAAAGCTTTCGGTAACAGGAAGGAAGCTTTCATTTAGTAGTCGAGCGCGTCGACTGCTTTGTCATTCAATTTCAATAAGGAACTTCGATATCACTTTCCTCTCTCCTCTCCGAAGTTTGTATTTGTATGTTGTTCCATTCGAGCTCAGACGCGAGGGAAATATTGAATACAACATGAAATACATGTAAAGCTGGAATAGTAGAGATTGGGTTTTCGCGCACGCATTTGATGTCAACTTTTTCGAGGAAATTTCTCACCGTTTTACGGGAAAAACGTATCGAACTCTGTCCAAGTACTTACCTCAGTTTTAAAATTGTCAAGATCTTTCGAGGCAACTGAGAACAACTTAACATTAATGTAGTTTGAGAGGATCGTAAACAATAGAGGAATTCGTTCTGTATTCGCATGTTTTTCATCAAATAGGCAGCTGGTCCGATCAACGATTTCTTTCAAGTCAGCGTAACAAAAAGGCTGCTATTGTAAATTGCTTGACCTGTGAGATGCTTCCTACATCAGCTTAAGATAACGATTGTCTCCGTTAGCTGTAGTTTTAGAGCTTTAATCTGACATTTTCGCTCTCAAACTAAATAATTTGATATCAGGAAGGTGATTTGAAAGGTTGCTAAATGGGTCGTGCAGCTGTTCGAGTTCACTGCTTTTGCCTGGAAAATCGTTTCAACAAGCCTTGTTGTAATTAAAATGACATATGGTAATTTCTTTCGTTACATTTGAAAGGAACGTCATTGAAAAAATAGTGTCCCCAAATAAAAAGATCGTACCTACAAATACGAACATACGAAGAAAAACGAACTTTCAAGGTCTTTTCGATAAGGGACCTTTCATAATACAATCTTATCGTAGGTGACTAAACTATTTTTCAACAATAAACATTGCGGAAAATTGCTCGGTAAGAGGTGGCACGTATTTACTACCAATAAAACTCTCTCATTTTTCCTCTAAACCAAGAAATACTAGAAGAGTTACAACACCAGAAACAGTGCAATAAAAAGCAAGGCAATGATCTCATTACGGTCGACCTCAGACTTAGATAGATATTTTGTTTATTCTCTATAAACTTGCTTTTATTCTATCTATCATCTGTCACAAAATACAAACACTAAAATTCACCTCTCTGAAAGATTTCAATTATTAGTTACTGCAGCTTTTGAGCGACCCGAATCGTATCAATCTTTAAGTTAATCATTCGAAAAAAGGTTTCCAAGACTCTTGTCACCAGAATCAACCGATGCTCGCCCAATAGTCACTTTGGGGTGGAGATTGACGACACTCTCGAATTTGGACTAATGCAAAAGACTCAAGACATTCATAATTTTTCGATGTCAGTTTGTATTGTTCGATCGGACTAGTTAGTGCTGTGCGTGGAACGTTAGATCTCTTAGGGCCATATAAAACTGGTTTGATTTTTAAACCAACCCCTTAAAGGAAAACAGCCCATTCGCAGACGTCAGCTGATTGAAAGCTTTGGTAACCCGAGAACTGAAGAAAATGACGGTGGATTCGTTAAACACAACGGCGAACGAAACACAATCAGCGAACTGCATCATCTTGAGCAGCTTCACACCAAGAAACCTTGGAATAACCCTTGCTTACAGCCTACTCCTTGTCACTTCGTTTAGTGGAAATATCCTAATTGTAAGAGTTATCCACAAGATGAAAACCATGCGAACAACAATTAACTTCTTTATTGTCAATATGGCCATGTCAGATCTACTGTTCCCAGTTTTTGTGTTTCCGTTGCTTCTCACAGAGATTTATACCAGCGGCTTCGGTCCACTAGGAAGAACCATTTGCCTGGTGCTCTTTCAGTTACTGTACATTTCCAGTTGGGTATCTATTCAAAGCCTTATTTTGATCGCTCTGGATCGATTTGTGGCTGTGGTTTTTCCTCTACACTCCCCGATCATCAATTCAAAACTGTGTCCATTTGTCATCCTGACGACGTGGATAGTTGCGACTGCTTCTTCATTTCCAATGTTGGTCTTTTATAACTCCATGGAATTCAGCGAGAAACTGACCTGCGAGCGTATATGGTTTAAAAGATATTTTAGAGAAAAATATTACTCTCATGTTATGCCTTTGAATGTAGTCTTCAAGACAATTCCTTTCGTGGTATTAATTATTCTATACTCTGTCATTGTTTTCAAGCTGAAAATCCACACAATTCCGGGCGAACGATCGATTAACGCTGAAGAAAAACGTTTACAAAGAAACAGAAAAGTTCTCAAGATGGCCATCGCTATCTTACTGGGATTTGCCATATGTTGGATGCCTTGGAGTATCATAGGCTTTTTAGGTGTCTCTTTAGGAAACAGTGAAGTTTGTATCATTCCGCCATTTGCGCTTGTTGCTGTCTTTCTGAATTTTGCCAATTGTGCTGTTAATCCTTGCATATGTTTTACGTTTTGTAGAAATTTTCGTCAAGCTCTGAAGGGCCTCCTTCATCAAAATGCTCCATGGCAGGTGTAAATCGCATCTTGTCTGTATAATTGTTTGCATTGATGCTACCTCAGACCATGGGTGCCAACGGGCAAGCCAAAGAACCTATGTTTGCTGCTCTCTTCACCTCGTTTTATTTACTAGGAATTCTTTGACCGTAGTCATTATCAGAAAATGAATGCCGCATAAAGATTACTGACTCTTAACTGGGCAAATCCGTCTTCCTATTTTTTTGATTCCCAATGATCTTTCAAAGAGATGAATGCAGTTGACTTCATTGTCATGATGTAGCTTGTTGATCGCAACCTCAAAGAAGGTCATCGAAAAAATATAATTTAGCTAAAAAAGAGATGGATTCTGTCGCTCTGTTTTTTCATACTTGACCGTGAGCCTGAATTAGAGAAATTGGCGAAGGTAAAAAATCTGCAATGACAGCAACTTTTCTCCTCTAATCATACAGTGCATTATGAATTTGATAGGCTCCTGTAACTCGGATTGTAATTGCGGTTTCGTTTAATGCACAAAAAGGCCATGAACAAAATAAATGGATATTTTTCTCTCCACCCCCAAAACCGCAGACCGCTAGCAACGCAGGCTATTCTTTACCTCCTCCATCTCTGTACAATTTAGCGAAACACAGGGATAGGACTGCCTGCAAATATGGTATAAACATTTTTATATGAAACAGTATCATTCGATCGTAAGGAAGGAAACTGCAAATCATTTTAAGCACAATGCCTTTCTCCACGCTGACCATTCTCTACTCTGTAATACGTTTGAAGCTCAAACTCCAAAAGACGCTGGGAGAACGATTGATGAACACTGAGGTTCAACGCGTAAAAAGGCAGAAAAAAATTTTGGAAATGGCCATCGCCATTGTATTAGGATTTGCAGTTTGCTGGCTACCCCTCAAAATTCTGGGCTGTTTCGGTAAAGATCTCGGTTCAGAGCAGTTTGTAGTATTCCAGTCCTCACTCATATAACCATCTTTCTACTTTTGGAAATTGTGCCATTAATCCCTGTGTCTGTTTTTACATTCCGTGAAAATTTTCGTCAAGGTCTGGAAAATATTCTTAAACGAGGTCAGGTTGGAATACAGTCGTTATAATGTTGCAGCAATTTTGCCTGAGAAGAAAACAGTATGCGTAAATAATAAAAATATCTGATACCAGCAAAGCGCATTTTTTTAAAGGGCTGAGTAATCCATCTTCTTTTTGAAATCTCATAGAGCGAGACGACATCGGGGGCCATAAAATGGAAAAAAAATAAAAATAACGTGTCTAATATTTAATTATCTTGACCGAGAAAGTTTAATCAGCACAAGATTTGTAAATTTCAAGGATTCTCGGTCAAGATAATTAAATATTAGACACGTTATTTTTATTCTTTTTCCATTTTATAAGGTCTAAAGAATTGCAAAATAAAACACGTCACAAAACTTGTCATTGTGCGTGTGTTTTAATTCGCTAAGAACGTGTTTTCGTAGTTTTCTGGCAGCCAAAAAGGCCTGGTAATCTTTTTTGCTTGAAACATTAGGAAAATTTCCACAAAATACGAATTTCAATTAATCACTTATTTGTTTCAATTTGCGAGTCACTGAGAAGCGCCAGTCAGAACACGTAGCATTCGCCCTATCTTGCTTACGTTATCCATATGATAAACATTTTTGGAGCCGAGAATTTCTCACATAATAGTCTAATTTTTTGATTTCATGGTATAAATTAAAGCTCTTTGATATTAATTTTGACGCAAAATCCAACACAAGTAAACAAATTATAGAAACAGATTTATGTGGTGATCATAAGCACTTTGATCAGAAGCAGTGTGCTGATCAAAATTCATCTGAAACAACAGAACCGAATTCGGCATGGTGGCAAGTTAAGTGTTCAGAAAGTTTGGGAATATTTGACATCAAGCTTAATTACATGCTACTGTCAGAAATCATGAAAACCAATTACGACATATATAAACACTCAGGAGCGATTTTAATTTAATTTTGGGTGCAACTAACAGCCTGCTGAATCTTCTTAGTTTGACTGAAGTTAGCTCGTTTGATGTGTCATTATTATTATTATTATTATTATTATTATTATTATTATTATTATTATTATTATTATTATTATCACTATTATTATTATCATATTATTAATTTATTTTAGAACATTGTTCGTCGTCATCGGCAGACACTACTTAAAAAATAGATTTATAAAATAAAAAAAAGTCATGTTCAGATACAGCACAGGTTTAACGCAGATAATTCAGTCGTTTCTAAGAAAATAATGGGGAGTTTAAGAAAACCACTAAGGCAACGGCAATGAGAACGTCATTAAATAACACGTTTTCAAAGCAGAACAATGGCTGTGTACGTGCGTTATAGATCTTTGTAAATTTCTTTGCGTCCTCGGCAAAACAACAACGTAACATGACGAAACTTTGCGTTGTCTAGAGAACGTGAACGACGACGGCTAATTTTTTAACGCTGTGTTCCATATTTAATTTCGAGATAGTTTTGACAGTAAGAAACACACCAATTGACTTTAGAGTATTGAAAGATTCGTCGGTAAAACATTAACGTTGTCCTCGGTGTTGCCATATTCGTTTTTATCTCCCGAATATCCTCCATTTTGCAAACTTCCAACCCCTTTCTAATATCCCTCTTTGATATAACCTGACAGACACCTCCGCTGTTCTAAAGAAACAAATAATATGAGCTAACGTCAGGTATATCACTTAGTAAAAGCTAGGAGATCAAAGCTGTCTTAAGCAAGCGAATGCAGACTGAATGTCTGGTGAAATCTTCAACGAAGCTATGAATAGAACTCCACCATCAAACTGCACCAACCGAAGAGACCACACAGCAGAAATGTTAGCTTTCTGTAGGATTCTAGTCGTTTCGCTGACTGGGAATGTCTTAATCAGAATGATTGTCTTCGAGACGAAGGCATGGTGAACGGCAACCAATTGTTTGATTGTAAACATGTCGGTGTCCAACCTGTTGTACCCAATTTTTGTTTCCATCACTTCTTGCAGTGATACGCGCCGGTGGCTTCGGTCAACGGGGACAGAACATCTGCATGGTCCTTCTTCTATTACGGTTCGTCTCCACTTTTGTTTCCATCAAGAGCCTTGTTTAATTTGACAGCTGTTGATCGATTTGTTGCTGTGGTTTTTCCTCTCCATTCCCCGTTCTTCAGTTCTAATATGTGTGTAGTGGTTATCTTCTTCATCTAGATAATGGCAACAGTCTCGTCCTTCCCAATATTATTGCCCACCTTCGACACCGTGAAATTCAGTGAGAAGCAAAACAATATTGATTCTCTCCTTAGGCACCTGCAAATAGTTACCATTACAATTCCTTTAAGATTTTGAGCATTCTTTATTTTGGCAGACTTTTTGAAGTCAAACTCCAAAAGATTCATGACAAACGATCACTTAACACTGTAAGGCAACCCAAAAGAAACTCTCCATTGTTGGACAAATTCTCCTTGTCACCACCTTAGGAAATGTACAGAGAACAGTACAGAGAATATGATTATTGATGTTAGGGGGTAAATGGTTAAAGTAATTCAGTAACCATCTTGTATTGTCCATCGTTTTTTGCGAATTACATTAAGATTCACCTCCATCTTGACTTTGATCGTTTTTATTACTCTGTGATCATTTTTTGGCCACGGGCACACGGGATTGCATTTGTGACTGCATGAAAATGTTTGCCTTCAATTGCTATAATATGCCCAGTAAATATATATATATATATATATAGCCCACACCAATCAATAAAACATACAATAGGAAAGAGGGGGTTTTTTACGTTCGCTGAGAGAGGCTCGCCATTTCCCAAATAGTAAACTCCCTACGGGAAGATATAGAATAAGGTATTCAAAAAAGAGGAATGACTTCTGTAAAACGAAGTCTTCATATTCTAGCTTCCACTGAAATTGCTTTGTTTTTTTCTCCAACCAAACATGACCGCCATTAGTGTTCAAAATCAGATTTCGTTGTAGTATTTCAAATCGGACAGAACTGTCCGAATATCAGACACTAGTGTCAAAAATCGGACACTTCCACCAAATATAGAATAGTAATGTCCGAAATCAAACAATAGCGCTTAAAATGGGACACTGGTGTCTCAAAGCAGACACTATCGTCGAAGTTCAAACACGAGAACCTAAAGTATAAAAACAGCGTCCGAAATCAAACAATAACTGATGTTAACCTGACGGGCAGTAGTGCCAGATTTGGACACTGGAGATTCAAATCGGACACTATCGTCTAAAATCGAACACTAGTATTTGAAATTGGACGCTTGTGTTTATAACCGGACGCTTGTGTCCAAAGTCGAACAATTGTACCTAAAATCGGATACTTGGGTCCAAAATCAAATACTTCTGTCCAAAATCGGACACTATTGTCCAAAATTGGTTCGCAGAGTCTAAAATCGGACAATGGTGTCAAAAAATGCTGATACTGTTGATCCACTTCAAGAAGCTCAAATCTGTGTTTTTCTCGACTAACGAAACCATATTTCATATTCATATTTCTGCCATTGCATAACTTTGAGCAAATCTTAGAACAGATTTTTTCACACGAAAACATTATCCATTTTCAGGAAATTTTGTATTGATAGTATCAAAGATTCTAAACATATCTAGTATCTATTTATGAACACGATTTCCATGTTGTACGGTAAGATTTTCTATATTTTAGAGTGAAAAAATTCATAATTCGATTACTTTCCAGCGAAAATAAAATTGATATTTCCACGATAAGCGGATTTTAAACAATTTATGACAACCTCAAGTTGTGGCTGCGCCTGAAGTGCTGATAACAATTTTTTTTCTTCCTTGCTTTTTATATCAATAATAAGCCGATTTACGGAAAACAAATTGATGTTCGACCATTGTGTAGGGCAGTGTCCAAGCCCTCGTCAGAAAATCATGTTTGTTACTTTGGTTAATTTGCAACTCTGCACTCTTGTCAGAGAAGACAAAAATAACGTCAGTCTGACGAATCTCAATTTTTTTTACAAGAAATTTATAGGAAACTCAAATAGTGCACTTTATTCCTGCCAGCTTAATTTGCTACTTATCTTTTCCTATTCCAAAATATTTTTGCCTCGAGGCGTTGAAACTATCAAAAGTAAAGTGATAATTACCATAATCTTAGCGCTGTTCTCAAACTGCAGTAAATGTTTCCGGCTAATCCAGTGAAAAGCATATCTTTTCATTGTCGCCTCAAATACGCAATTATTGGACAATGGTGCATGATAGTGTCGTCAACCTTTGTTTGCATTTTGCGCACTCTTTGCATTCAATTGACGTTCGCTCTAACGGAGGGCCAAAGCTCGAAAACTTCGGTTATAGAAACTCTCTACGGCGGCTAACTTACATTATCAACTCTATTAACAATGCCAAATAAGCCTGATGTTCGGATGGTTTTGTATGGAGCTCATTTGATATTTTTCTCTGTGTTTAACTATTTTCGAGACTGTGCTGGAAAATAACCATATGTGTTTATGTCGCAAATATACATAACATCAGTAAATATCATTACGCAAATCATATTTCTTGTACGTTATCAGTCTACTTTCGTCTAAATGTAGTTCGTTTCACAAATCATGGAAAATTTACAAATCCTGCCGCGATTACATGATTTCTGAAGAGGGAAGTGACAGATTCTCTTGAGTTTGATCGTAGGAGAGATCATTCTCGAAAGACGAGCTTTTTCATATTTTTTTTCTGTATGGTTTTCCATTACGAATTGCAACCATAGACCATATTTACATAAAAAAAATATCAGTTTGAAAGAAGAGGACATGCGTACAAAAATACCGAGATAAATTTACTTGTCATAAATTTTAATTCAAATTTGTACTGCTTTCATGTGTTTTTGTATATATGATGCATCTTTATGAAAGAGGATTCGGTAACCTAGAGTTCTCGTCAATATTCTAAGCTTAAAAATTTATTTAAAATATTCCCTTATAACGATTAGTTCAAAAAATCACAGTAACTGAACGGAATGTATTCAGAATTGGTTCTTTGTCTGCCAGATTGGTTCAATGTGATTATTTCACTCGACAACACTGAACAATCATTTTGTCATGAGAAACTTGAATATTTAAGTATGCCAAAAAATTTTTGAAATATTTAGAGGCTACTGGACAATTAAGAGATTTTTTTCAAGCAATGCTTTTTAACCTCTCCATCTGTAGAATTTTTTTACAGCAGCAAACTTTTATAACAGAAGATAAGCCATGATTACTAAAATGCACAAAATGGTTTTCTGTACTTTAGATCGACTGCAAATATTAAAGATTCATAGAACACAGAAATAACTATTTAAAACCCAGCTTGAATTCTTGATTTTATCATTCTGACGATTGCCGAAGGTGAATTCATATTGTTTGGCATGTTATTAAGATTTTAGACTCAGACAGCGCTCTAAGATTAAAATTCATTTTCGCTACAAGACGCCGATTTTGCGTGACCCAGTTGAGAACTATTGGTAATTAGTAAAACCCCATGTGAATCATTATAGCATTTTAAGTGTCCGTGAAAGCTTATCGTTTGTCGATCTATGATGGAAAAGCCACAATTTCGGCTTTTTAGAATCTATTGAATCATCAAGGGAGTCGTGATATGTAAATTATCACGCCTCACGGGGATACTTATAAATAGATATTATTTACCAGAAGTTCAAGAATAAGTGGGATTGATTTGAGGACTTACACAACGTATAGGCTATCTCAAAGGCTGGACGACAGACTACGTTGATGTTGATGAACGATCGTGAGGGAAAATGATAAATCTTATGCTTTCGGCAAACTGATCTCAGTTCTCTGCTCGATTAATAAGATGGATTACAGTCCCAGAAGAGCATTGTGTCCGAATCAAACACAGCTATTTCCCTGTATCGGGTAAGAAATTCAATTTAGCTGTCATCTTAGCGTCTAATTTTAATTTTCTTTCGTAACTGTTTTTCACTGGAATAGAACGTTGTTCTAAGTGTTGTATCAATTTTTAAAATTTCAACATCTAAAGGCTGGAGAAAGAGGACTCTTCCAGCGCAATCAGTCTCGTATCTTGGCCAGTTCATATTTTTTGCGATAGAAAAATAGTTTTACTTTGAGGTAGACTACGCCTCAAGTATCTGCCAAAAACATCGAAAACATCTGGCGAAATGAATCTCAGCCGACATTGTAACTTTTCTGTTATATTCATCAAAATGTTATAGTATTTCTCCGGTCACTAAGATAAAACAAGTGAACTGCAAATAACCAAGAATTTTCGAAATCATAACAACCGGATTCTCGTATTTCTGGTGATTAACAGAAACGTGATTGCAAATCTTTTAAGTAATTGATTCATTTCTTTACAATTAGTTTTATTTGAGCCTATTTCTCAACGGATGATGCAAACTAATTAATTGCTGTATCCTCCACATTCTGACAAGGCTTAAGATTGCTTTTGCATTCAATGCCAAGCTTGAGATTTTCATTTTCAGCTCATCGATGCAGTTAGGTATGCGCGTGATTAAAAACACAATACATTTACATCATAAGGGTTTTTTTGTTTTGTTCGAGGCGACTCCGTGACTCGACGTTTATCGATATGTGACTCGACTGTTTTATTAAAACATATTCCTGATCACAGAAACGAAGACATAATAACGGTTGTCGAAACGCAGATTATGTCAAAACTGTTGAAAAAGGCTTCCCTCTTACAGTTGTTTATTAATCGCGTTTTATCTTCTCTTGTTTTCATTTTTATTTTGTACACTTCATTTATTTACTTATCAGTTTAATTATCTTTTTATTCATCCTTTTCTTTATCTATTTTTAAGGAGTAGTTGATGGTTGAAAAGAAAAAAATAATAATAGGCCTTACTACATATTTCAGCCGGGATCGTCAAAATATTTTTTCCGAAAATTTTCAAAAAATGTTTAGGATTTTCTCACTTGAAGGTTGATCTGTTGGAAAGATGCTTAAGACCCAGGCAAATAGTTAATTATTAAGACTGATATCACAGAAAACTCTCACGCGTGACTTGTTCGAAAAGCCATGAATATCTCTAAATATCCTCAGATCTTATATATGTCGTGATATTTTCTAACTTTAAGGGGAACCCTCGTTAGAGTATGCAAAAAAAAATTCGGATTGTTGTAGAAAGGACAGATGAACATCGTACCTCATTGAGCATCTGCAGTGTCTCCGATTGGCTGGAACTTTCCCGCCAAAATCATTTCTAAGTAAAAGTTCAGAAGTTGACACTTAGGGACCGATGGGTAATTGTCGCCTGGTTAAGGGGGGGGGGGGGGTTGAGGAGGGCGAGGGGAAAAGGTTAGAGGATTTTGGTTGCGTCACGATGAAATGAATCTGTTCCATCATTTATCGATAAAAAGGAATTGATATACACCGACCATATACCCATGAATTCTTTTCCTTGAGAATTCTACTGCTATCCATAAGTGTTATCTAAAACAATCCGTCTAACGAGCGATTTTTAATTAGTCAGATTAAAGACTTTTCATTTATTTTTAATCAAGTTTCGGAAGTAATCTTGCAATCCATTGGCTTTCCCTTGGTTAGCTCTATGATTGTTGCAAAGCTCGTGCCTATGTCTCAACCAATCAGACGCAAACGTGAAAACAATTACTAAGGGCTCCCTCCTATTTTCCCGCGCTTTTGCGACTTGGCTAATTTTTACTACGGGTTTTCATCGCTGTAAAAGCCCTCATATTAGCATTACGTACCAGTTTCTCTCGGATCATATGATTCAGCTGAAATTAATGACTATGCCCGGCTTCGTGGGGTCTAGTCCGAAAAAAAAAAGAGCGTATTCCCAGAGATTCTTACGTACTACAGCCGAATAAACGGACTGAGGGCTCCTTTCCAAAACCTTCTATGGACGGATAATATAACTTCTTCCACTGATAAATGCAGAGGGATGAACAGGAAAAATATAAGCCGTTAGAAAAGTTTTATCAATGTTTCTGTCTTCTCCGGCACTTCCAAAGGTTGACGTCACTCAGTGAAGCCGAAACTTAGATGATTCAAAACTATTGACAAGAATGGACCCTTCATTGACAAGAAAAATTTATTTTGAAATCTGCAAAATCATTGTTATCTAGCCATGTGAGAAATTTTTGTTTTGAAACTTACTCCTTCACCAAGTAACGTTAGGTATCACAAATTTATATCGTGTTCTTGAGTGAAATCACCTCGGGCCAGCTTTTGCCTATATCCCACGTAAAATGGTCAATCTTAAAAAAATATTGTTCAATTAATCAAAGCGGTATCTTATTGAAAAGTTTTTAAGAGCAAATTAACGGGAACATGCTCTCAAGTTGTAATGTAAGCTTGCTAATTTTTGCAAAAAAACTGCAGTTTGGCTCTTAAAATTAAAAGTCAGTGTAGGCTCTTTAAGTGTTCAGCTTAAAATTATAAACCAAAACGAAATAAAAACAATACAACACAAACGAACTAAATTAGAAAAGATGAGAAAACCGATATGTCTTAATTAATTTCTAGTCGAATTTCGTGGTATTAAAAGGTAGTCACCGCTTTAGGACAAAGGACACCAAACAGTTGAGTGGTTAAAACTGCTACAGGAGGGAAATTAAGTCCTTTACCTGATTTTCGTCATAACATTCGTTTTAAAGATCTTTTTCTTCTATCAACTTGCTTCGGTAGCTGTCTTTCACCTTTACGTGGAAGTGACTAGTAAAGTTATGACCTTTCTATTCGTAGAAGTTTGGCACAAGAACCATGACATTGAGTTATTCATAACATCTGTCTTTGGTCCTAAAAAATCTAGAAAGCATCTCAACTAATCTACAGAATATAGGTAATCATTTTTGATGTTTCGTGCGCTCAACGGGTTGATGGCAGAAAAATTATTCATGAAAGCCTTGAATGTTTTGCGAAAACAAGGAAAGTTTAATATGTTTTTCTTCATTTTCAATATCTAATCTAAGGAAGTCTGTTATTGTAATCAATTAATTTACTAATGTAAAGGAAATTTTTTTTTTATTTTCAGTAAAGAACAATTGAGATCCTCGTTAATATCCCCAAAGAATGGATAGGATAATTTTTCTGCAAATCTCAAAATGATAGCTAGTTACTACATTTGCTTGAAATACAGTGTTTCCATATTGGGAATAGATTTTTTGCTTTTTTTTTCGATCCTAATTGGGCTGGCTTGTGAAATGTGTAGGGAAGAAGATCACATTTTTGTCATTTACGGGTGAATACGGTTCTCCAGATAAACCTGAGAAGTTTGATTCTTGGTCGAAATGTTGCGTAACATCGGAATAAAATTAATGCACCATAGCTTTGGCAGACAAAGCTGATTAATTCCATGAAATTTGAATATCGTCACAGATCATAAGGCAATGATTGTAATGTTTACAGATAAAATCATCATTCCTTTTTTTATCGGCATGCTCATCGTACGCGTTTTAACGGTAAACATACACATCTGAGCAAAGCCGCCTCGCGAAAGGATTCCTTGTATGAGTGAAGTTGAATAATTTATTTCATAATTCGAGCCACGAGCAGGATTCCATCTAAGCTTACGCTAGTGAGGAACAAGTGAGCGCCATTTCGGCGTCTGTGATAAAAGAATCGATTTAGAATGCCATTTTAAGTTAACGAAATGCATCAGAAAGAGTATTTCAGTGGGCAAACTTTTGATATATTCGTGCTTCGGGTCCGATTTCTACTCACGTCGAGTTCATTCTTGTTTTTTCATGTGTACCACTAAAAAACGGAAAAGACTTCAGTCATATCATTCTTTAGTGACCTTATATGGTCAACTAAACTGAGGGAAGAAGACTTTGATCACCAGCGGTGTAAAAACAACGGGGTTTAACGCAAACAATGTTAATATTCATCCATCCCTACTGCACATTTTGACAAGTATTGTATACATTTTGGCTTTTATGTTTTTCTCATTACTCTTCCGGTTATAAATTTAGCGAAGCAAAAGTACGAAAATCCATGTAAAATGCACGGACATGAATTAAAGTGGCACTGCATGCTCCAATACATAACTGAGGAAAAATATAGAACAGAATTAAGACAAAAATTGAAATATTTGTTGAAGCAGACATTTCCGTCTTAGGTGTTTGCCAAATGCAAAATAAGTGAAGAACAAAGCCATGAGCCTTACGCGCTAAATTTAGCACTGGATTGACGTCAGAGAATCGTCAAAATATTATTCATTGGACAGGTTTAAATTGAGCTGCCAAAGAATACAGCTCAAATGAAACTACCTCTTCTGGTAAACGGAGGTACAGTATTGTCCTCTCCAGTTAAAATAGAAAGAAGATGGTTCTTCGCTTCAGGTCGCTCGGGTAAGATTTCTAAAATTCAAAATTGCTCTTTACTTTAATTTTCATGCACTTACGTAACACGATGAGCCACTGGAAACGTTTATGACAACCGAAGCTTTGCAAAAAAAAAAAACATCCTCGTGTTTAGAATTTGATTTGCCTTAGAAATATTAAGATCTACTCGCAAGGCGATTACTATACTGCTTTGTTTACCTCAAAGAACAAAAATCTTCGATGATATATTTTGTAGATTTTGAAGAGATTTTGAGATCGTTATATTGAAAACCGCTAAGAGCATTCAAGTCCATAGCTCGTGAATTTCAGAGAAATTGAAAAGTCGCTCCAGATTTAACAGACACTAAAAGTTATGGAATAAAAATTGAAAAAGGTACACGGATGAATTCGTAAATAGTAAAATTTTGCCGTAAATAATGGAAAATCTATGTAAAGAGATCGTCATTCATTAAAGCTGAAATCGAGTCACGTTCATCGAAATGTTGACTGCCATCTCATTTCAGCGAAAAATAGATTTTTTTTCCTCATTTCGTTGAAAGTCCCCATTCAGTTGTTTTCGAAATTGGTGTTTTTCATTTTTTTTTCCTGCGCAAGTATTAATTCCACTGAAATTCTGAATCGCACACGGAAATATAACCTTCTTAATCTACTAACTGGCAAAACTGAACGAAGCAGACCAGCTTGATGTAAGCGGGTGACATATTTTCTGAAAATGTCTTTTAAAATCGTAAAACGTCAAAATATCAAGTCTGTAAGCCCGCGTACAAGTGCGTCAATGTTCCTACGCGTTTTTATGAAATAATAAATTGCAATATGTATTTCAAGGAAGTAACTTTGTAAATTAAAAAAAAAATGTTGTGTGACTAAACTATCGACAGGAATGCATTTTAATAAACAAGGAATTTAAATTATTTGTTCGGAATAGTTTTTACGCATTAAATCGTGCTCAGAAACATCAACCAAAATGAACATCTACGCTTAAGCGATGTTTGTGAGATTGCAAATCGATCGAAATTTTGCGGGAAAATTTCTTAATGAAAAACACATCGATTACAAGAAGGTGTTGTCTTCATTTGCCGTTTTTACGCTACTGTGACGTCATTCGGTTCGATATTATTCATTGTATTTTAGCTACGTGCAAACTGATCGTGTATTTAACGCTATTTATCAATATAATCAATAATGCCTTGGTTTACGGTTGATATTTAGACAAAGCGTAAGTAGTTGCCGACAGTGTGTTTAGATATTAGGATGAAAGCTTTTTTCCGTAGGACTGTTTAAATGACCTGACAGGTTTGTGCTTCCTTACAATATCCTGTGATATTTATCAACAATTCTGCGCAATTCAAACCGGAAAATTTCACCGGAAGAGTTTTGGGTCCGTTTCAGCGCCTTTTATTTGCTCTTAAGACTGAGGAAGCGAGGTGCCACTCTATGATCGTTAAATTGATCTGATTCCAAGTTCGAACAGCACGTATGTTTTATATTTATCTTAAAATCTCGAATTTTTCGTTTCTGCTAATAAAAAATTTTATAGAAGGGTTTGCTTGACATAAATTTGCGTTGAAGCAAGGCGCTTAAATTAGCCATCACCTCGCGATCATTAGGAAGGACATGTCAAAAGAAAAACTTATTTTTAATTTCGAGACGTTTTTGGAAGAATCTCGATCTATTTTTCGTGTTGAAGTAAATGTCCGCTTATCATTTAGAGTTTACTTTCCTCGGATAATTCAACAAATGCATCCGCCTTGGAGATATATGTTAAATCGAATTGATGAAAAATTTATTTATTAACGAGACAACATTTCAATGTTCACGTAAATTAACGGCGAAACGCCGAGAGCAGCGCGTCATTTCTTTAATTCGTAAAAAATTGACTCTACATAATCAAATTTCTTGTGGTGTTCCACTGATGATTTTATCATTCCGTTAATAGCCCAGGAACACATTGAACATAATTCATTAATGTTTTCTAACGCACAAACGCGTACAAAAAAACATTACCCTCTCTCATTTAAACCGCATTACAGCAATTTTGTCGCTTATCTCAGGCAAGCTGATATGACTCGGATTTCCATTCATATCGTTGTGAAATCCTTAGATGGCGAATTCCGCAAATCTCGATCTTTCCGTAATCTTGAACTTGCGAGATCTCTATGTTTTATGAACGTGCCTCAGTTAATGACATAGTGCAAATGGCACCCTGTTCATCTCGAGTACCTGAAATATCCAAGACTCCGTTATTGGCCGACACAAAATTCAAATCCCTTTCGAGCTTCTAGAAATCGTACACCTGTTATTTGGTACTTAACCAATATCAACGAGAGGGAAATCTTGTGTGAATGAGCCTTTGTGACGAATTTGTAAGCATCCACAAAGTTTTCATCTTATTGTTCTTGGCTACTTGGTTGCATTGTATTAAATCACATTACTGATTCAGTCATGTCCACAAAAAACGTACTTCTATCATTTATTTTAAGGTGGTACGATACAAAAAAAACGCAATTTTTGTTGAAAATGAGTCCATTTTTTTCTCATTTGATTTCACCTCTAAAGGCTTTTGTTTAATCGTCCCAAATGTCTTTTTGCGAATAATTTGTAATAAAATAGTAATAAAATGCAATTTCTAAGGCACTGTTGTTCCGTTGCCATGGAAACGTATTTTTAAATGCGTCCTTTTAGGGCCTAAAAGTGCGATTTCCACCCAGGCCAAAGCAAACTGATTGCATCTTGAGTAATCTATTGGGAGACTGGGGCCCAACAATGACTTTCAGCCTCGTTTTGATATGTTTCGGTGAACGGCCGTTATTATCAATCATTTAGTTAGGAATTTTCGCAAGTGAGAGAGCTTCAATCATCAAAATGGCGAAATTTTTGTCTCAGAGACGTAAGAAGCGTAAATTTTATGGAAATCGCTTTACAAATAGTTCAAGAATTAACGAAGAAGAGTCGATTGCTGTCGAAAGCACTTCGAGTGGGATACGTGAATCCACAGATGGCATTTCACATGATCAAAGCGAAGCGAAGGAATCTTCGGCTTCGTATCGAAAGCTTCAATCAACTATATCAAAGGTCTGTTGAGCTGCACAATCTCAGGTACACTGAATTTTATGGGGATGGGGACAGCAAGAGTTTTTCCAGGATAAAGAATATTTATCAAGATGCTGGAATTTTAGTGGAAAAGAAAGAATGCATCAGTCACGTGCAGAAGAGGGTTGGAACTGCACTTCGCAAATTAAAGCGTGACAATCCAGGCCTTGGAGGCAAAGGGAAACTCACAGACAATCAAATCGATAAACTGCAGAACTATTATGGCATTGCCATAAGGTCCAATGTTGGAAATTTGGCTGGAATGAAGAAAGCTATCCATGCTAGCCTCATGCATTGTGCCTCAAGTGAGGCATGCCCACTTCATGACCACTGCCCAACAGGTAATGCAAGTTGGTGCAAGTATCAAAAGGACAAAGCCAACCATAAAAATCTCTTTAAGCATGGACCTGGCCTTTCTTTACCTGTTATTGCCAAGCTAAAGCCTGAATATATTCGACTTAGTGAGAACAACTTGCTGCAGAAGTGCTTACATGGCAAGATGCTTACATGGCAAAGGATTCCAAAAGAAATTTATGTTGGAAGAGAGACATTGGAATTAGGACTTTATGATGCTGTTTCTTATTTTAATATTGGTTCAATTAGTATAATTAAGCTTTTCCAAGCCCTTGGTATTCCTCCTGGAAAATATACCAAGGATGGGTTTCAGACTCCAAGACCAGCTTAGAGTTAATATTGCACAACATAAAAGCAAAGCTACTACCAAGAAGCGATACAAAGTGATTAGGGACCTTAAAAAACGAAAAGATGATCATAATAAGCAAACTGAAGGTGTCAGCTATGGCCTTGGTCAGTTTTGAACAGTTTAATTCATGGAAACTGTGTTTAAGTCTTGAAAAAATCAGTTTAGAAACTTTAAACCAGTTTTCTCTCAATTTTGAATTTTGTGAAACTACCGACACTCTAACAAAGATAACTTTCCAGGGTTTTATTCAATTCTTCTCATTTTTGGAGTGAGAGATCTCTGTATATTTTTGCATGCAATGAACTAGAAACATGTACTTAGGTGCATCTTTTGTTGTTAAATGACCAAAATGAGATTGCTTATCTTATCAATTCCTGAAAGTTGTTGTGTTTTCTTTAATATTTTCCATTCTATATGACTGAGAGGTGTTTTGGTAGTTCATTGCATGCAGGTGCATGTGAAGATCATTGTCTAAAAATTTTGTGAATTTTTAATCTAATGTTTAAGAGATATGACTGTTCTTGTTCAGGTGCCTACTGGGAGGCATCATTTGCTAATTCTCAGCAGCAATAATAAAATATCAAGTCAAAAACTGCAAAAATATAGTTGTCTCCATGTGTCATCTCAGGTGACATAGATAACTTTTTGTAAAACAACATATGAAAAAATGTTGATTTTTTGAGGGTTGTACCACCTTAAGAGAAGAAGGGAAATCTTGTTCATCAACCACTTAAAGGAATTTATAATTTAGAGTCGGTAGAGATCTGGGATTTCGTTAGTTCTACTTCACTCCCCGATTAGTCCAGAGAAAACGCGTGCCACCCTTTCGACCAATCAGGCTTAACCTAAAGACGATCGCCACTTGTACACTCACGTTTTTCCGCCCTTATGGCAAGTCACATGTATTTTTTTTGGATTCTCATCTGTTCCCAGCGATACTTCTTTTTTTCAACAACCCATCAATCTTTGGCTTTGGTTTCACAACATTTCTCTTTCTCCATTTATGTGAGATTAATTTTTGTTCAAAATTATAAAGTTAAAATATTGATATCCCGGGAGAGCGCCCTGTAAAGGTACGACTTTTAAGACTTTAATTCAATCTATTTTCCTCCATTTTATTCAAAGATTTCCAAGCTGGTCGTTTGAAGACTGGGCCCAGTTTGAGCTTGATACTTTGGAAGACATTTTCAAGAGATCAGACTGGCAAGAGAGAGCCCTGAAACCTGCTCTATCCTCCATTCTCGCCCCAGCCCTCTGCGCTGTTTACGGTAAGCATGTAATGGGGAGATAAGCAGGGAATAGAGACTAGGAATCAGTTCTTTATAAACGATTATTTAAAGTATCGTATTCATTGAGTATATCATCAAATAGAATTTTTTTTGCAACACTTTATTTGTTCTTTCAGCGACATATGGGGATAACGAAATCTCGAATCTCGATGATGACCGAGTCGTTTGGGATCGACAATACACACTTAAGGTTGGTTAAGTCAGTTCTCGTAAACTGTTGAATAATCACCAAATCAAAAGAATCATAGATAAAAAAATAAAAAATAAAAAACAAAAAAAGAGGAGAACTATGAGGGAACGAGAATGTATCGATTATTTATTGATTTGTCACTAAGCCCTATTAGAGGTCGTGGAACCAGCATGCAATCATGCATTCTTCCTAAATTGAAGCAGATCGATAAGACATGACTCGACTATAAAATGATTTACCACGATCTTTTTTTCCACAGGATTTATCCAGCATTAAAGTTAAGATACAGAGAGCGGATAGTCCCAGCTCCCCGAGCGATAGCTTTTTCTTTCCAATTACGGATGACCGCGAGAGGTCTCGGTCACTGGAATTACTCTACCCGCCGATTGCAAACATAGTTGAGGTAAAGCACACACTAGCGACGTAGCTTTCATAATTGGTCTAGATCAATCGAGTTAAACTCACAAAAATGTAAGGCAGAGACATTGGGAAGATTACCAATCATGTTTTTAGGTAAGAAATCAAGATATGAAAGAGTTCCCTTTCCTTGAAATGGCTTTGAAGTGACATGGTAGGAGACACGTTACCATGTAACGCGCGTGCAAAAAAAAAACACGCATGTAAGAGCGCTTTTCCTTTTGGGAAAATCAAATGACCTTTTCAAGCAGAGGGCTTCGAGCTTTATTGAAAAAAAAAAAAGAGAGAAAAACTGACTCGAATAGCAAGCCATGAACTTATCTGTTCCTTTTGTCTTCTCTTGGTAGACCAAAGAAAAACTGCATCCTCCCTGTGATTCCGGAAGGTCCTCGCCAATATTTGTTTCTGGGTACGAAGCAGAACGACAAAGAAACGACATCAAGCAGTTCGGACGAGAAGTGGCGTCTAAGCTTGCTGAGAGAAGAGCTGAATACGCGAAACGAAGAGCGAGTCAGATTCATGAAGAAAGGGAAATAATCGAGGTAATACTCTCTCGTTTTAACACCAAATTCTCCTCACTGATCTATGGAAAAAATGTATAACAGTTGGAGGAGAGAATTCAGTTTTAATCTATAGATCTTGGCTAGTTAATCAGTATGACCTGTTTTTTTCCGACAGCGTAACATAGAAGAAGCAGTCAGAAACAAAGCGAAGCAGTTGCAAGAGGCGGACCACTTAGAGAAGGACGGTTCGTTCCTAAAAGAAAGGCGAGCCAAACTATGGAGAAGATGTGCCAACATGGCGGAAATTTTAGCGAAAGAAGAAACAGAGGCCACGCTTTGGCAGAACAAATATAAAGAAGCTATTTCAGTCGCATCCGGGTGTTTCATGTTTTTTTAAGCAGACCAGTTTGCAGAGGATTAACTGTAGCCTCAGCGAAGGACGCCACGGTTCACGGAGAGATGACAACGAGTCTTCCTGCCTCGACGGGGCGGTCCGGCTCAAGAGCGATGCTAATCCAAGAGGGAAGGTACTCGCGAGACTGAGGCTGCTCACGAGAGTGAGGTTGCTTGCGAGAACGAAGGATGTCAAGAGGAGAGCCGACCGCGCGAACTGAGCCGATCTCAAAATTGTGCACGAGTACGAGGCCAGTCACGAGAACGAGGCTTTCACGTAAAAGAAATAGCCGATTGGCCGGCACATCTTTACACATACGTGTAAATTCAAAAATTTTTAATGACTTTTTGATAATTTTTAAACGGCCGTTGACAAATACAAACATTAATGAGGAAAAACTTACTTTTTGAGGCCAGCTTTTTAAATTGAATTTCCTGGATCTGATTCCAAGAGTGACGATGCCTACATGGCTTTTTCTTTTTATAAATTCCTGGTCAGAAGTTTTGCCTTTTATTCAGTCTAATGATGGAAATATTTCTAGTTATAGTATTAAATTACCATGCTTCTATCTTTTCACGATGAATGTAAAAACAAAAACCACCGGAATAAAAAGAATATGTAAATGAACCTTCCTGTAATGTCTCAGCGGACCCGACGCGTTGGAAGCAATTTGATATTCTTATCTACATGTCTTAACGAAATGATTATAGATTTAACAATCTACAGGAAAGGGAATGAGGTCTTCATTACCCGAAATTAGTCAAAAATTGCGCTAATGTTATCCTGGGCTCCATATCAGCGTGAGGGGACTATTTACTTAATACGCTTGGCGATGATGTTCAATTTGTGTCACGAGTACATCAAATTTCAAATTTCTGATCAGAATTTCCGTATTCTTGAATGCCTGTGATGATGAAATAAATCCACAACTATCAAGCTGTCGGAAGTTGGAAAAAGACGATACGTACATAGGCCTACAAATGAAATTAATCGTTTCAGTTCGTTCTTACCAGTCACATAATCATATAGGCGACCCGTAGATCAATTACAATTACCTATTACCTACAAATTTATCTCAAAGGAGGTTTTATCTATTTTTACTTTTTCTTTTCGTCTTCCCCCAAAATTTCTAAAGTTTAAATATCATTGTACACGAGGGTGTTTATAATTGTTTCAGGAATAGCGCAACTTGTGCTAAAAATAGTCCCACAGGAAGCGATAAAAGACAGCTGACTCTTTTAAAATTTCTGCTTGGCATACAGTGCAAATTAAAAACCTTTCCGTCTGCGTCAAGCCGTTTTATTTTTAAAATATAGCGCTTTTTTTATTTTGCATAAGTAGAGAACAAGGAATTTTTGCTATTTTTTAAAAGGGTTTTACCTTGGTCTATGGGAAAAGCAAACGAAATTAGTATTCATGGATGCCTTTTCCATTAACACAAATTTTATCGTTGAAAAAAAAACGGAAAAAAATCGAGCGTAGAAAGTGACAAGAGGCGTGGGGATAGTGGACAAGGGCTACACACTCGTCAATCCTCCCTCCTCGATTGCTCGGCTCTTTAAATCCGGGTTTAAACTAAACACTCGTTAGACGCTGAAGCAAGGCCAACGATAGGATGTGGATTTAAACGTGATTATATCCCTCAGTGTAGCCTTTATTTCGCCGTGGAAGGGATTCAAATGATTAATGTTGGCAAGTTTGAAAGATGAAGTCCTAAATACTTGACGCACTGAAAAATAAATGGCCATCGTAGTACCTTTTCGTGTTATCCGCTTTTTACGTCATTTAGTCCTTCACTAAAAATTCTCTTGCGACGGCTTTCATAGGGGTGGACTTTTTGCAGATGAACGATGGTGTTACGCGGTGGATCCTAAGGGATTCACGCGCGTTAGTTTGGTCGCGCGTGAAAGAAGGAAAAGGTAATTGTGCACACAAACGAAGCAAAGAACCACAGCACTTACGACTAAGGTTTTTCTTACTAGGAGTATAAGTCAAAGAATAGCGACGCTGATATTTCATGGTGGGCGGGAAACGCTACGTTTTGCAAACCAATATAAGTTGCGCTAAATGTGTTCTACGCCCACACGGTAGGCGTTGAGGGCGAAATGAAATGAAATTAATTCATTAATGCCTTAGCTTTTACCCTTGTAGTCTTTTTTTTTTTTTTTTGCTCATCATGTAAAAAAAGGAATATTTATTATTCTGATTAGGACAGAGAGAGGGAGAGAGAGTGGGAGAGAGAAAGAGAAGGATTTATCTGCGCATGCGTATTGTAAAAATCTCTTAACATCACTGCGTGTTCAATAATATCGCGTCTTTCGGAAATTCTCGCGATTTCTATTTGCTAATAACGTAACCCAGAGCTGATAGTGTGAATTTGACAAACAAAATACATTTTTATTTATTTCGCTAGATTTATGCACCCCACAAGTGGCAGTTTGGCTGGGCAATAAAATATCTTGAGAGCACGAGACTTCTTTATCATCAGTTAGGGTGATCCTTACCTGTAGTCCTTCGGGACACAGTGAGGAACGTGATGAGAGAGAGGGAATGATTCTTCGTGAGTTAAACCTCTCGGCCCTGATGGCTGCAACACCATCAGAGGCTACCTCTGACCCCTACTGATGTCTCTCCAACACGATAATATAAGAGTAAATCAGTAAAAAAGAAACTTCATGCGACTCGACGATCGAGCTCACAAGTTCTCCATCGTTCTTGCTAAACTGACTCAAACGACAGTGCTGTACCTCGCAGTATATAGGGCGCCTGTCACGTATGAACTTAATAACCGCCTTGCTTATCACAGTAAAGTCCGAATGTCTAATGTACGATTCCTCGGGGAAGAAAACATTTTTATTCGTTCCGCGCCCGTGAAAAAAGAAAACGAAAAACATCTTTGTTTAGTATTAGCTTAACAGATACCATCCCTTTTAATCCTCTCAATTCCCGTCGATCTTTTTTCCTTCTTAGTTCATTGTAGTCCGTTTAGTGTTGTATAATCCAACGGCGCCAATATTTCGTTTTGTCATTCAAGGTTAAGGAGTTTTCCAAGCTACAATTTAAAAAACTCCTTTGAGCTACGATATAATGCTACGCAGATCAAGCTAACATTGTTCATATCATCTAGATTTTATTTAACATTTCTAAAGAGAAGTAAAAATAAATACTTTACAAAATTTTCTTTGTTCACTAATAATATACATAAGAATATATATTAAATATATTCACAAATGTTTCGCATATTTGTAAAATTTGATTCACTAGATCAATATTTACATTAGTGACCTATTCAAATCAACTGAGAAACCGTACAATAAACCTTTAATAAGAATGTGTTTGCTACATCAGTATTTGTTTGCATCTAAAATACCTCAACGAATACAGAGAAATTGCTAAATTTTTGTGAAGATAGAATAGTGTCTCATTAGCTCAGCTCAATAATAATTTGAGTGATCTGTTGTAGGGTGGGAATCTTCTCCCACTGGAAGTGAATTATCCCATCTTGTCAAAATCACCAGAAAGTACAACGCTCATCACTCTCTGTCTGAGTGTCCAGTCTTGGATCTCCTTACTGCAGTTCCATGTCTCCTTACAGCAGTTCCATGTCTGATCCACTCTTAGCCTAGGGATTAGTCCACAAGATGACTGTAGAACACACTAGGTGATTTTTACTATGACACAATACATGTCTTTGAATCAACTACTGCGTCTGCATCATCACTGTCTAACCTTGGGATTCCATCCAGAAGCTGTAGGTGAGGCAAAATTCTAAATACCCTGAAAAAAGGAAAGAGCGTTTTCATATTAGCTTCCTAGATTCATGATATCTTTAGAAACACCTTCACAATCTTATATAAAAACTCAAAACAGATCAATGCAAAATTACTTCTTGTTTCATGTGTTAATTCTGTGAATAATTTTCATAGCATTTTTTGACAGATCAAGGGCATTAAAACTGCACCTTAATGCTTGATGCATTAAATTACAGGTGATCAGCAAGAATCCTAGTACCAGAGGAAATTTGTCTGCAGGAATATGGCTCATCAAGGGGAAAGAACTGAGAGAACTGAGCCAACACAAGATAAATAGCGAGTCTCTTCACAAAAAGAGACCAGTCATGAGAATGAGGTTTTTACGTAATTGAATTAGATGGTGTGATCTTGGCCAGGACATGGTTGAGAAAAAAAAACCTGACCACTTTGCAGGTCAAAACACTAAACCAAAATGATGAAACAATAAAAAGACTTGAGCAAGTAAAAAGGAAAGAATTTGAATGAAATTTCTTCAGTATTCAGATTGGCCAAGTCTGTGTAGGTGACAAAGAAACAGAAATTACACTTAAAAAGGTTAAAAAATAACTTACTGCTGTCTGTAGTTTGGCTCCAACTCCACAGGATTCCCTTTAAGGACTAATGATTGAATTGTGGTTTTTCTCAATAGATCCAGACCCTTTAAACTTTCCACATTATTTTGTTGCAGCGATAAGTGAAGCAGCATGGGAGCCCTGGGAAGTTTCTAGGAAACAACAATAATTGTGTCAGAAATACAGATAAAGAGTTAAAGAATCTGCAAGTTGCACCTATAACTTAACCCTTTACAGGGCTCGAAATTAGTACTCACAAACTCGCGAAATGCGAGTGGTTTTTCGAAGTTGCAAGTCTAAAAAATATCCTCTAGCAAACATTTGCAAGTACTGGTATTTTTCCAGTAGAATTTCAATTAAAAAATTAACGCTGAAAATGGCTGCATTGAAAAGTTGCTAGTTAGGTTCCTTCTTTTGCTAGTAAAAAAAAATCTTACTAGCAAAACTTTGCTAGTAGACAAAAAAGTTAAGTTCGAGCCCTGCTTTACAACCTAACATCAGTATGCATTCTCTCTATAATGTTCTCTATAAATTTCACAAGGCACTGACAAGGAGAATTAGTATGATGATCAAGAACTTCAAAGAATTTTTTTTTTGTCCCATGCTTGTGACAAGACAAAAACCATCTTTCTCTAAGAACTTCTCTGTTGCTAACCATCTCCTTTATTCTTGTGACCATGGTGTTTCACCTGGGTGGTATTATAGGGAGATACCAGATGCTAGTGAAAGGGTTGATCGCTTGTGGATATTTCACTCATAAAAGTGAAGGAGAGTGGGGCAATTTGGATGTACATCAAAATAATGAATAAATTATCTAAAATACATTAAGAGGAATAAACATTCTCAAGACCTACCCTTAAATCAGTAATGAAATTTCTCTGCAGGTAAAGATGTGAACATCTGAAAAAAAAAATTGTGATAACTTTAGACAACATCAATCTAAAATTTATGTTGAAATACTATAACCCAGGTTCAGTCTACCAGGAAGAACAATAAAGAATGTCCAACTTGACCCACCTCGGAAGGAGAACACTGCTCAAATCTTGTATAGAATTTTCCATAAGCTGCAAATTTTCACATCTTAAAAGCCTTCTAAGGACCCGCAGAAATTCTTTCTTTTGATAAGGATGCCCTAAATCTTGATATGATAAATTTACAGACTGAAAAAACAAAAACAAAAAAATTTCATTACAACAAATAGAGGGTGTAAGTTTTAAAGGAAACTGGGGTTTTGCATCAGTGGAGATTATTGCAAGGTAATTTGATTTTATTAACTGGGTTGATAACCTAAATAATTTGGCTACTTTAAAGAGTTTCTAAAGCTAACATTTCAGTTGAATGACAAAGGCCTAACACCTAACATGTCAGCTTCAGAAACTCTTTCTAGTGGCCAATTTACATGATCAACTCTTCAGTTGACAAAACTAAATTAAAATTCTTTACAGGCATCCAAATACTACAACAGGTTGAGATGTTCCACAACAGAAAATGTACGTATAAGTTAAGTGAGCATATATTGGACACAAATTTACCTCAGCATTTTCCCAGTTTTCCATCTTGTTCTTGTAGTTTCGTATTCTTTTTGGTTTGCTCTTTCTGAGGGGTACAGCAATTCTGAATTCTTCATTATCAGATTCCTCTAATTCTTCTTTTTCTTGCTCATGCACTTTACGAATATTCTCTACTTTGAATCCTTGAGGTGCTGGAGAAGATCAAAGGGTTTTAGATTAAGCTTGTGTATTGGAACAAGCAAAATTGAAAATCACACCAGTTTGCATAAATTTTCAGGGGCTGGAGATAATGGAAATGTTATATGTTGAAGGAGGTGGGTTAAGTAGGGGGCAGGGATGATAAAATTAGAAGGAATTCATTTTATTTCACATGCTTTTATTCAATCCTGTGAACTGACTTTGGTCAGGATATCATTCCCCAGTCATGCGGAAAAAAAACCCAATGGGGAAGGGAACAATAAATCAATTAAGACCAAAATATTTCAGAACTATCTTCTTGCATATGGTGTAAAGATCCGCTGTCTCGGACCTCCTTGAAACTGTTTCAAATGTATTAGGAAAATCGAGTTATCTTCGTTTAAAACATGACATGGCAGTTTGAATTACTTACTCCTTCTGACTCTCGGAGACCTTAGCATGTTTCCTTTAACATCCATGTCTTCCAGTTCATGCCATTTGCTGTATCTGTATTTGGACGAAGGCAACTGGTGAAAAGAAAAAACAAACACATTAAAATCCAACTAACGGGAAATAAACGACTCTTTCGTAGCGGACTAATAATTCATCGGCAGTGCGCCCCAAGTCACAAAGTCTGAGCTGTTTCTATGAGTGCACTTGAGGCGTTTCAATACAACAAAAGGTTCCGAAGGCAGCTCAATGACCGGAAAATTTCGCTACACAATACTACGTCGCTTCAGATGAAGGTTAATACAGTACGCAAGTTTAAAAGATAATTCGAGATCTATCCAGAAGTACGTCTTAAGGATTTTTATGTTCGCGGGAGCCATCGTTTTGCCGCGAGTTTGTATACAAACAGGCAGTTCTTCTCTACTTTCTCCAAAACTACCCATTTGTATGCATGATTCTCGTCGAATAAGTCATCTGAAGGGCTTGAAAATGCAGTGAAATGTTCCTTTAAACTAAATGTGAAAAAAAGATAATTTATTGAGATAAATTTCACCCACCGGCAAAGCATCCTCAGCTTCGTAGCTGAAATGTGATCGCTTTACATGAGTTTCTTCTTGTGCTTCATGAACTGTTAGGACCACAACCGGCACAGAGGTATAAACTTCTCCCTCATCTCGGGACGATCTGTGGTATAAAGAAGGAGAAGTGGTTAAATCGAGGTTTTTCCTGCTCACACAGCATACCAAATACCAAAGAAAATAAAAATAACACAATCACTCACTCGTCTGCCATTATCGGGACGGTCATCTTGGAAACAAGTAGAAGCTTCGAGGGTTATCAATAGTAAGTACACATAATTTCACAGCATCATCGGGCTTATCTTCAGCTAATAATGAACTCGTAGGAATCTGAAGTCAGCAAAGATCTACTCGATGTAAAAAGGACAGGAAATTTGAGCTTGTAGTCATTCGTGGAGATCAAAATTGCGTTTGATCACTGGAGCGAGAGCTTTGTCGTAATCCTTCACTGTATGAGCCTTTGTGACGTAAATTACCTAGCAACACGGTAAATAAACAAGTACTTCGTGGCTTTGTTCGTCGTTAGAGGTCAGCCTAATCTCCCGTTTATTGGCGTATGAATCTATTGTTTTGTGGGTGTCTGGGATTTTGTTTGTATCGCTGCTCGGCTACACAGGAAGGTTTGCGTAACTAGGCATAGCAATGAAATAATTTAAAACTTTTAGATCGGACGGTGGCGACAGCAGAAAGTTTCGCTTGAAACCGCAACGCGCTAACGTTTTTTATTTCTCTTGATATTTAGCTGACTTCAAATGCAATATCTTCGTAAGATTTTTGTTTGCAGCCTCTTGAAATCAAAGTAATTCACAACGCTGCACAGTTATGTAAAGTATGGCGTGACGAGGAAATAATATTGGCGAGTCACACTTGATCAAGCTGTGACCTATTTCGTCGTTTTTCATCGCTTTCGTTTTTCTCCGTACCATGCGTGTTTGCGCTAATCAACGAACTTTCTTAAGTCTTTTTAATTCCTTTTCCTCTTACTTTCTTTTTTTCTCTTCGTTTGGAGAGAAAGATCTCTGACGCCAAGTTTTAGTGATACAATGAAAGTAGTCTCTCTTGCTAGAGACTTAACAAGTTACAACCTCATCAACTTAAAATTTTCAAGTATGATGGACAAGAAATTTAGCATTTATTTTTCTCTTTTACGCTTTTTATCACTCTCCCTTTTTTTTTTTAGAACCTGTACATTTTGATGCAGGGAAAGGGGGAGGGAAGGCAGACGCACATATAACATTTACAAAACAAAAACTGAGTTCTTTTTTTTTCTATTTATTTTTGTTTTTGTTTTTTTTACTTATAAACAAAACGAAAAATTAAAATCTAACGATAACATTTTATGCTATTGGGTTCTTTCAGAAGTCTACATATGCTCCTGGCACTTTTTAATATTTAAAAACTACTCAATAGTACAATTAAAGCGTTTTTCTAAAATACAGCCCCTGGAAGAATCCATACTCTAAAAAAAATTCCAGTGGTGCCATATTCAGTATACCAACGAAGAAAAAAAATATGGAAAAAAAGTTCCAATGCCGAGCTCGTGTCTCACATGGTTCCTTAGCTGTACAGTAATCTATTCTAATGAGTATGGTTCTACAAGTGATACTTCGTGCTCGCATCGAACCAAACTTCAAAACGTAACAACCTTCCATTCAGAAAACAGCAACCTTGCACTGTACTTGACGTTAACTATTAACAAACAACAATAACAAAACCCATTGTACTATACAATATCATACACTTCTAATATACTTTGACCTGAAACAGGTTTAACTGGAAACAAATTAAAAAAAGAGAAATAACAATGACCTCTCCAACTTCTAACAGAAAAACACAATTATGAGGCAAACTTCAAGCAATTTGTAAATGAAGTAAACTGAGTGAAATTTGCGCAACACTTATATTGTAATTTATCAATTTTTTACGCTTTATTATAAAATTATTTATCATTTACAACTACTTTCAATCATCTAAAGTTTGCAAAGTAAGCCTGTGTATATTAATCTTTATACATGCTGAATTGATAAAAATAAGTTCCCAAGACTTTTAAACATAGAGGCCAAATCACAAACTGAAGACATTGCTTACATGGAGCTGACTTGTCACGGTGCATATAAAATTAATCGAGAGCTCTTGCAAAAATACTCATTTGTATGTTGGCTTTACTCCATTTTGGTTGCATTGTCCCCTTCATTAAAGTCACATTTAACAGGCAACAGTGTATGAAATGAGGCTAATATCTAAAATGACATCAGAGTTTATCATAAATTGTAACATTTAACAAAATAAAGATAACCAAACCTACCCAAGCAGGGAAAAAAGTTTACCACTCCTTCATGAACCACACTTTGGTTAATAAATATATTGTATCTGGCAAGCTTGCAGGCTAAGTCGAAATACAAACAACTAATACTAAGCAATACTACAAATGTCTTATAAGTTACTTATTATCAAACTGCTTTTTTTTACTGCCAAGTGTTTCTGTTCATTCTCATAAGGAGGGAAAAGCAAAACAGACAAAGAAGCAGAACAAATAGAGTAAACCTGTGAAACAAGTTTTTCTACTGTACAAAATAACCACCTGTAAAATATCCCAGGATATTTGCAATCTATTTGTTCATTGTTTGTGCTGTTGAACGATAGATGTGACACATATCATTAAGTATTTACAACAACAAACCCGTGTTTTAAAATTGCAGTAGCACCTATTAAGGTGCTGTGCAATAAAATGTACATGATACAGTATATATCACTATTCAAGTTACAAACCTCTAATCAAAATAATGATCTCAAGTAAAATGCAACTGAGGTGAAAAATACTCTCAGAGCAAAGTACATGTTTCACATAGATGATGATAACGATTTCATGTCCCACTGCATATCAACTCAAAGTTTCCAATATGACAGTTTGAATTTGATAACATTTATGCATTACTTATAAGTGGAGGTTCAGTATTTGTCATCCCCTGATCAAACAATTATCTACAATCTTTCTATAATCTTTTTTTCTTATTTTCAATTGTAAATTGCATCAATATTTGGAAGCTAAAATGACTCCTAAGTAACAAATTTAGTTTTTTCTTAAAGATCTTAAAATAACCAATGCTACTTAGGTGTTGTTATATGTTTTCTGTGTAGTTTCCAGATTTTAATTTTCACCCACTACTTGGAACATTGGAACATTGGTCCATTTATCCTTTGTAATTGGATCCAACTGTGCATGAATTCATGGCTGAAAGCCTTTCTTGTCCAAGGACACTGTTCGTCTGAGGGTAAACCTCACTGCATTGAAGCCTGTCCCTCCTCCAGAACTCTGCTGTGACGAAGAAGGAGAGTGATTTGAAGATCCTGAATCTGATCGTGACATCGGCATAAGTGGTGGCGTGCCCTCAATGTCATCCTGCCAAAATATGTTTCTTGCCATCATGACATTGAATTTATTTAACAAATGTAATTATCAGCCTGGCCGATATGAACATAAACATTCCACTCAAATCAACAACTTGGGAAAATGCAGTCATCTCAGACTAAATTTGTTTTACCCTTTTAACTCACAGAAGTGATGAAAATGTAACTTCTCCCTTTAATATCCATACTTAATAATAATAATAATAATAATAACTTTATTTAAGTGTCAGTGTATTGTAGCACAAAAGGAAACAAATATCGTAAATGAACAGAAACTCGTTAAAAACCCCAACTGGTAGGAGGCAGACCAGTTGGCTATTTACAAAGCGTGCAGGAGTTGAATTCGGGGCCACCGAAGACAAATCCATCCAGTGGCAGGGAGGAGGACTTGAACCCGGGACCTCCAGCTTACAAGTGCAGTGCCCTAACCACTAGGCCACGCTCGCCTCCTTTTGAGGGAGGGGTGATGAAAATACTCAAACTCAGGATAAAGATTGTGATCTTGACCTAACATCATATTCTTGTCACTAATTTATGAGGAAATGTGTAGTACAGCAGCAAGAGGGAAGAGTTAACAATCAAATCTTAGGGGTTTACAGTTTAAAATGCATCAAAAAGCACAGTTATATGTAATAATAATAATTTTACAGTGAGATTTTTTTTAAATTGATATAAATTGTATTTCAAAAAGAGTAATTCTCATTTATAGACAAGGTGGTACATTGCATAACTGATTTGACCATCAATTGTTGGTCAATAAGCATTTAAAAGGTCATTCAGTAAGTCTTTCAACCAATCGGTTATTTAGTGACGGACTGGTTGAAAGACAGACTGATGAACAGTTTATATGGACCCTTCTAAGAAATAGCAGCTTCATGGCAAGGGGGGTAATGTGTTTAACTATATTAGTTTGTATGATGAAGTTCAGTAACAGTCTTTCTGTTCATTGATAGGTCAATCAGTCAGTTGGTCAATTATTCCGTCAGCCATTTAGTTAGTTACTAACTGGTTGGTTGATTGAAAAATTGACTGACAGTTTTAATCAATCTCCCAAACATATCATCAAACACAAAAAGCTTTCACTCTTTTGCCTGGTGCTTATCATATTGTTAACCTTTCTACACTATTTGTTACAAAATTCTTAAACAGGCCACCATGTGTGCTTTAAAGGAGCAAGTGCTTCAATGCTTTTGTCAGGTCAGTGAGCAATTGTGTGATTAACTTGCATGATGTAACTCAGCAGCTAGTGCCCTCTTTCAATTGATCAGTCAGTCAGTCAGTTGGTCAGTTTTCCATTCAACCATTCAGTCAGTCAGTAACTGGCTAGTTGAATAAAAAATTGACTGACAGTTTTAGTCAATCCTAAAAACATATCATGCTCAAAAGTTTTTTCTTTTTTTTGGAATAGGAACAGCTAGAACTCTATTGCCTGGTGCTTAATTAACACATTGTTTTTCTTTCTACACTATTTAGTCAAAAATGCTTTAAAAAGCCTCCATAAGTGCTTAACTTTCTCATTGGGGCAGTTAATCTTTGACATCCTAACATCAGTATGCATATTTTCCATAATGTTCTCTATACATTTCCTGAGGTGCTGACAAGGAGAATTTGTTTACCCATCAAAATCTTCTTAAGTTGGTGATCATTTCATTATTCTCATAAACCCCAATGTGTGATCTGGGGTGATCTTGTAAGGAGAAATTAGTTGCGCGTCATTTTTAGGAGTCAAAGGGTTGATTTGCGCTAAGAAATGAAGTAACAGTCCTTCTGTGGAATGATCACTTGGTCAGTCACTTGTTCGGTCAACCATTCAGTCAGTCAGTAACTGGTTGGTTGAGCGAAAAATTGACTGAAAGTTCAAGTCAATCCTAAAGGCACAATATAATTGTCATGCACTAAGTTTTTTTTGTTGTTTGCAACACAAACAGCTGCCATTCTTTTCCCTGGTACTTTTAATATTAACTTAATTCTTATTAAAATTTCATTAAAAAATGCTTAAACAAGCCAAAGATGCAAGAACCTTAACTTATGTGTCAAATGAGTCTTATTTGAGATTTATTGACTAAAAGCAACAACTAAAAATTGTAGTTTTGACATGGAGCTGTCTTACAGGCCATCAGCCAAATTGTGCCACATAGCCTGCCCTTTAGTTGGTGACCGACTGTCTGGCTGTATGAGAATGACTGATGAATGTTGTGTGTACTAGCTTATAATGGTGCAATAAAAACACACAAAAACAAACAAACAATCTAAAGAAGATCTGGTTGACAAACTTACTGGAAGTGACTCTGTGGAGTTTTGAGAGTCTGAATTTGAACTCTGAGTATTCTGTGAGTCAGGCAGATGGTGTGAATTCTGCAACATTCTTGAGGTTTTCAGTCTCCCACAGGGTGGACAGCTGTGAATTCCAAACAGCATACATTAAACATAAAACAGGAATAAGCTAAATAATACACAAGTTTTGATTGGTTCTTACTGATGACGCACCTTGCTCTATAGGTATCTATCTGCGCCTGTGGTACCATGTCCATCATATCCAAACCTTCTTTCACCTTCAGCAGGAGCTCGTACTTCTCCCTGCCCCTTACCTAAAGAAACAAACCCCAGAGCTAGTTCAGTAATTTCAAAACACAATTTGAACAAAATAATATATAGATTTAGCCAAGCCTAAGTGCGGAGCTAGTGTTTTTTTTTTTCCTCGCACGTCTCAAGGGTACAACACCTTGCCCTAGCCAGGACTAGAACCCAGGTTGTCCGATTCGGAGCCCAGTGCACTGACCACTGGACTACTGTACAAAGCCGTGGCATTGATGTGCCCACAGTACAGTTGAACGGTTGTACAGTCATACATTTCGGCTTGATGGGTTACTACTATTTTGTATAATTATGGGGCTACGCTCTGCAAGCTCCACTATAACCACATAAAGTACTTCTATTAACTAATATGTGAAGATGTTTCCCAGAAAATTCTGATTTACCCCTTTAATGCCTTAGAGTGACTAGCCTCTAATTTCTCCTAACAATGTCACCTCTAAATTGTACATTAAGGTCATGAGAATTAAGGAAATGATCACCAACCTAAGAAGCTCTTGATTGAACAAATTCTCCTTGTTAGAACTTTAAGAAATGTATGGTGAACAGTATGGAGAATATGCATGATGATATTTAAGTGTAAAAGGTTATGGCAGGAACACAAAAATTGCCAACTTGAAACCTTAATTTTTATTTTATCTTCATTCTTGCAACAGTTTTTTCATTAAGGCAACAAGTTTTACAATTCCAAACTGGCTTAAACTGGTGTGATAGCTGCAGCAATAAAATGAGACGCTGCAACTTGTGCACACATTATGCAGTTTGTGATACAGCCGCTTAATCGTCTTTACTGTTTTGCCCTGCTCTTATGTCTGAAACAGTTCAGGGCCCAGTTGTTCAAAGGGTGATTGGTGCTGACCCAAGGTAAGATTTTAATCTGGGTTTACTTATTCCTTTGTTCAAACGGCTTTCAGCAGTTAGTCTTCCCCATTCTTTTTAGAGCATCCAATCATGAATTGTACACAAAATCAACAAAATGTACTCAAAAAGAATTGTAATTAATTTTCTTTTAAAACGTTCAGATCTGAAATCAGATTTCACACTAATCCTGGGTTATCCTGACCCCCTCTTAAAAAGCCTGACCCTGTTGAACTTTCATTAATTTTCTTATCTCATACACAAAATCAGAAGAGTGGAGAAGGAGATATTTCCCAACTAAATTTCCACCAACCTGGAGAGTAAAGATCTCATCATCTTCCTCCTTCCTAAGACGTTTCATCACATTTCTGTCAACAGACACTGAGCGTACCTCAAATCCAGAAGACATGGTGGTATGAGCTGTAATCAAAGGAGAGGCAAAGGTTTTACAAAAATAATTTAATCATGCAAGGTAATGGAGCATTCTCTCATTCTTTTTTGATCACAAGGAATAAAACAATTTGCTTAAAATCAAAGTGTTTGCTACAGGATTGACGATGGAAACACTGATCGAAAAACATTTTTTTTAACTTGTTTTTGAGATCAAATTGAAAAATAAAACCAGGCAAGAGGGATGTAACCCACAGTGGACTAGCACCTGTTCCAGGGGGAGTAACAAAACTGTAAACCATTGCTCCGCATCAACTTCTTGTATCAAAAAAAATTTACCTTTTGGAATTGTACATGGAACTCCAAACTTACATCTCTTTTTAGTTAGTTTAGGTACTTGACCATTTTGACTGGTGTCATCTGTACCAGTGGAAGTGGAAGGTTCTTGCGGCGGAGTCTGAGGAGCTGTAGATGTTTGAGGTGTTGTAGGCGGAGTCTCGGTTAGGGAAGAAGTGCTTACTGGTTGAGTCTGGTGGTCTATCACAGGCATCACAGGCACAACTGTGTTCCTTGATTGCTTTTTTGCCTCGGCAATCTCTTCATTGGTCCTGTCTCTTCCAGGACATGCACATATGCGTATATTTTGAGCTTTTCTTCCAACTACAGTATTACTGTTAATGAAAATTAAGGAAAAACTTTAAAATATATACATGTACATGTTGAATGAACAAAACTAATGGCACTAATCCAAGTTCTGCTTAAATGAAAGCTGCCATTTTGCAACTGTAACTCATAGTACAGTTGCCAGAGACAACATTTTTATGATCCAGGAAAAACACTCAAAACTTTTCACTTTGTAATATTTATGCAACAAATAAAGGCTAAATATCTAGACAAACAATGAGTAAGTGGCAAGTTATAATAAAAAAACAAACAAACTAACTAACTAACAATCAAAGAATACATAAATTTCAGACAAATGTTAACCTTTCAGTATTTTTGCCACACCATTGAGCACTGAATTTCCATAGTTTCATGAAAGCTTCTACAAAGATTGATCATCTTGACAACAATGAAGCACCCACTTACTTTTGCTCCAATGTGAAAATCACAAGGATAGGACGCCTGTTCAAACCCCCGGGACATGAACTGAAGCACATAAACTGGAACATGTTGGTTACAAAGTCACTTCCAGCTGCAAAATGTAAATCAAGAGAGGATGGAATGGGAATCAAAATGTGAGGAACTGTTCATGAAAATCATAACCATAGATTTTGTGTTTAACAAATACATTCCAAGTTGTCGTGCGTCTGTTCAGTAAAAGATCACAGATGATGTCAAAATGTGGTAAGAACAAAAAAGTGGCATACAAGGCGCAGCCGAGTGTGTCACTGATGTTCTAACCACATTTTGACATCATCTGTGATCTATTACTGAACAGACACACAGCAACTTGGAATCTATTTGTGTTAAATAGTAAAGAATTGAAAAAAGTTTTAATGATGACATCATCTATACGTCTGTCATCAAATGGATCATAAGTGAGAACCAATCAGAATGCGTGCATAACTGAGCTTATTATATAACATATACCATAAAATAGACTTCAATCTGATTGGGCTTTAAAGAGTAATAAAACATAAAAAATGAAACTCTTTGGCCTTAAGAATGACCTATGTCTAATTTCTCCTTACAAGTACACCCTGGAATCAAACATTAAGGTCGCAAGAAAGAGGAAATTATCACCAACTAAAGCAGCTCTTGATTGCAAAAGAGATTCTCCTCGTTAGCACTTTGCAAAAAGTATAGAGAAGAGTATGGAGATTATGCATTCTGATGGAGGGCACAAAGGGTTTACCAAGAGTATGATTACAGAACAAATAAGACAAAAAGCTTTGAATCACACAGATGTCATCAAAGATTAGAGCTTCAGAGTTGACTTCACATTTTCTGAAGGCCACAACTTCACCTATGATTCAAGCAGTGTAACTACACTTTATTGTTAAAGTACCTTGAGGTGCATCCAGAGGTATTTTCAAACTGTGTCTGCCAGTCTCAGGACATGTGACGTAAAATGTGTTGGGATTTTCACATCTCAACAAGTGTTTTGGAGCATGATGGCCTAAAAAAAAAAAACAACAATTTTACTCAACATCAGCACATGTATAATTACTAAAAGAGATACTGTTAATAAGACAAATGACTAGTGTTTCAAGCTCTGATCATTTTTGGTCACCATGGCATGGCAAGTGGAAAAAGATTTTTGTAAGAATTTGCACAATAATGTAGCAAGTTGTTCGTGATCTTGTACAAAGTTGAAAAGTTTTAATCTGTGTGTGTGTGTGTTTATAGTCGTCAATTAACATTTAATCTAAACAAAATCTACAGTGTGGAGCTTGGACTTGATTACTTATGCCCCATACACATCCAGCAAACCATTCATTCGAAAAGTTTACCATCTTTGTGTTTAGTGATATGATTAGGACATCGCTCAACAATTTCTCGATAATGATCAGGTTGCCTGTAAATCACCACCACTCTGATGTAAAACCCTGCATGGGCTGGAGGGAAAACTAAAACAAATAGAAAACAAAGAAACAAGTTGGTACAAGGAAGCATACACATTAGTTTGAACAGAAACTTATTCCACAAGACTTCACTATCATGAAAAGCTCAAGTCATAAGGAAGTCATGAAGTTCAAAGTTGTATCTGCCTCATTAAACTGATGCTGGAAAAACCACAATCTGATGTAATCCACCTTGCAAGCTCTGTTTATTCAAGAGTAAGGTTCAACAGTGGCCACAAAACTACCAGAAATTCTACATGTAAATAACTCTTACCGAAAGCTAAGACCTTCAAAGACTGTACTTTTTTTTAAAACAACCATCTTGTCTTTTGACCCATTTGGCTCCATATGGGGATACAGGTGTGTAGGTGAGGCTGGTCCCATATTGTATTGATGGCATCACAATAAATATGATTGGATACAAGTAGCTGTAGCCAAATGTCTATCAGACTGAACTCTTGTTCAAGAGATCTTGACTCAAATTCTACCACTATAACAGTATCACAACCATCTTTTTAGTTTTGTTAAACACCCTGCTCCACACTCAGTGATGCGGTTGTTTTTTTGTTTGTTTTTTTTTTTTTCAGGTGATCCAATTTTCCTACCAACAACAATTCTGACAAGGATTGTAGCTCACAATCTTGTTCTCTTGGTGACCACAAAACTGCACTCCAATCAGAGAAGTATCATGGCGTGCCACAAAACCAGGTTATTTATAACTTCATAAAACTGGACAGGTCAAGCCAACAGACTCATGATAAATAAAACACAGAACACTAACCATTTAGCTTTACTCTGATTGGTACAATACACCTCATCTTTACAAACAGTTTTTCTAAGGTAGGAGAGTAGGTCCACTGAGCTGATTTGGTGGGAGGGCCTTTCTCCTCTTCAAATCCCAAACTGAATCCGTACAGACCAGGGAAGTCAGTGTTACACACGATCAGCGGCTGTGGGCTGGGCTGTTCAGGTGGAGGTGTAGCTAAAGTGGATGGTAAAGTAAGAGAGTGGTCCAGAGGTTCCTGCTTGAAGCCCGATTGTTGTTGTGGATTTGGAAAATTTTGTTCTTGTAAAAGTTGAAGCATCTGAATGAAGAAAAGCAGAATTTCATCTATTGTGTTGTGAGAGGTCAATCTGTAGCTTGAGACCCACAGACCCAACTCTTCTCCTGGTCTCCTTACTATTAAGCAAGTGAGGGTACTGTGGCTTCTGGATAGAATGCTAACTGCCATTTTTCAGGTTTCTCTTACAATTTGCCAAACGAATTACTGGAATTGAGCATTTTTTTAACTCCAAATTGAAATTTGTACTATTTATTTCACATCTCAATAACTGTTTAACAATCATGCAGAAACTTTCATGAAAGTAGTACCTCAGGTCTCAGAACAGCAACACTTTCTAAATTCATCTCAACACTCTCTGGAATTGCAAAGGAAAAGTAACAGATCATATGCAAACCTGCTGGCTTTGAAAGTCAGGAAAAAGCACAACTAAACATTTGCACAAAGGCATGAAAGAAACCTTTAAAGAGTTCCAGTTAGCTAATATAACAACATGTTTCTGTACAGTACATAAATTTGTCTGTTTTTTTCAGAAATTTTTCAGTGGGGGAAGAAAAAGTGTAACAAAATTTTTAGTCACCAGGCCAACAGAAGTCCCAGACACAGCTAGTTACAGTATTCCTTATTAACTTAATTCTAATAAATACCTCATAATAACTGAGTTCAAGGTCTATATTGTAAGTTATAGACCAAGTTTTTTTGATGTTTGAGTTTATGTCCCAATGGAAAAGCAGGCCGTACTGTGAAATACTAAATTGACCAATCCTAAATCTAAAGCTATTTAAGAGATATAACAATTCTTCAAATTAAAGGAGTTCATGGAAAAAGCCAGAAATTAATCCTGATAGAATACTCAAATCTCCTTTCAAAGTATCTTGTATTTCCTTGTAAAGCAGAGGGAGAAGTGGATGTTGCATCAAAATTCATGTTAGGACTTTAATTCATTTACCCATCAAATAGAATTTGAAGACTGACTTTGCAGCTACAACAACATACCATGTATATTTTCATCTGACACATTTATAACTGTAGGCGCCACATGAACTTGAGTTTGCATGCTGAAAACAAAACCCAAAATTGTCAATTATAGTTACAAAATGTAATTACAAATCAAACATACTGTTTCCAACAAGTAATCAGAGTGCAAGTTCTCATAACAATTTTCCCACATAGTAAAACAGAGAGCCTGTGAGATTCAAGACAGAGCAGAGCCTGCTTAACAATAGTAAAAAAAAAAAACACAAGCTCAAGCACAACACATCCTGTTTCATCATGAAAATCACCTTAGATGCTAGCAAAGGGCAAGCACAAGTGAAAGGAAATATTCTGATCCTGCTATGCTTGTGCTTGTAATAATGCACTTGTGTTCATGCTTTCTTCAAGGCTGTTTTGACAGTGAACTAAGAGCTATTATGCTTATGTTTGTGCTTTATGCTAGCTTGTGCCTGCATCACTAGTGAAAACCAGGCTTAAATCCTGGGTAGACCTTTACCAGTTAAATATTAAAGAAGTAAAAGATCTACTTCAACAACAAAAGCAAAATAAATAAGCAAACATTTGTACCTCTGCAAATCTCCTTGATTCTGAAACATACTATGGACACTTGAAAACACTTGGTCTAGTGTTTCTTGAGACAGGAAAGGCTCTAAAGAGCAGTTAGAGCCCTGGGAAGATGGCTGCGACATGGCTGAAATCAATGAGCACACAATGATCACAATGTTGCTGAAGCCTTTAGTGTCAGCCTTAAAAGCAATTACAAAGAGATCCATTCTGGTTACTATCATGAATTCTCACCTGCAGAAATAGCTGAAAGTACCCTCAATTCTTTTACTACCAAGTGAGATTTAACCCTTCTCCACCCTAATATCAGAATGCATATTTTCCATACTGTTCCCTAAACATTTCCTAAGATGCTGACATGGAGAATTTATGTAAGAATCAAGAGCTTCTTTAGTCTGTAATCAGCTCCTTTATTCTCCTGACCTTAATGTTTGATTCAGGGTTGATACAGTAGAGAGAAATTAGATGCCAGTCACTCTAAGGGGTTTAAAAGGGTGAAAAGTAACTTCTCCTGAACATTTTTACAACCTTATACACATGTAAAGCAAACAGAACTTACTTAACCATACCCATTCACTGGGGATTGTTCCTTTGATTTAACCTAAATTTCCAAAACTGAGTAGTTACAAAAAAAATATAGTAGCAAGAGGGGAGAATTAAACATCACATCTTAGGAGTTGAAGAGTTCGACCAAATATATGGACATGGCTCACAGCTATATAGTTAACATTACTATTACAAATGATACTACACTGAAATTATAAGTCTGACTGGGTGACAGTGGAATTTTCCATGTTCTTCCTCATGAACAATTCACTTTTCATTTATATGCAAGAGACCCACCTATAAGTCATGTAAAAGGTCATCAGTGGTAATTTTAAAAACCACAAAAAAAAACATCTAAGACAACAGTGTTCTGCTGTATAGCAATCTCTTAAAAACTTTGTAATTTCCAATGCAATGGAGTGAGATTCTATGTAAGAAGTGTCTACAGCTAGGTTTCATATATATATTTTTGAGGATGTTATATAAACACTAATAATAAATACTTGGAGCAATTTGAAAATTTGGTCACATAACTGAGTTATCTGATCTCCCATTCATAGGGTAATGTACACTTGTTTTGATCACAGGTGTTTCTTACACTTCTTCTACGTTTTGCAATATATCCAAGGTTAATGTCAATTGTAAAGTAGTTTGGAAATTAGCCCCAGTCATGACAAAACTGACCATCTATTTTAAAATAGTTCGATTGTTGATTCACATGGAAAGTGAAATATCACAATCCATAATTAACACCTTAAAATATGCATTCAAATGAAAAAAAAACCCTTGAAACCCCAGCTCAAGTACTGGAGATGAAATATTCGTTGCTTGAGATCTGGATACTATCACAGATCTATTACAATGATAAGCTTAGATCGTATCCTAACAGATGTCTAGTTTTGTAAATTCGATTTTTCCTCTAAAAGATAATGGTCGAATTCCACACATTAGACGATAAACAATTCAATTAACACAAGCAGGCTTGAAAATAAACCACAGAATTGAAAACAATGTGAAGTTTCAGTTCCAAACACGACCTCAACTTCCGATGTAAACAAAGAAACACAATCAACCACAACGAAGAGGGACCAAATATAGTTCGACTTGGTGCTGGATTCGTTTACACTAAACCCCAGTATCTTTTCCGGTGCGAGGAGTTTCCTAATAACGTTGATTAGTTATGAATTACTGCTACTTGCACCTTAAGCTGATACACTGAATAGAACCATCTCTAATGAGAGATACAAATTCTGAAAATTTTCCATTCATGTGAAATCAATTCCAAACGATCTCTTGTTCGAAATCGTCTGAGTTGAGGTATCCATTCGTTTTTGCAACTCCACAGCGAAATCTCGATGAAAACTTCGATGTCTTGGACGAAGATGGATTAGTACTTACAGCAATAACAGATTATACCAACCTACTTTCAGGATAAGACTTCAAAACTTCACAGCAATCTACAAGAACCAAATCTCTACCATCCTAGATGGCAAACCACGCGCGCTGATTCAACATGCATGCTCAGCATCGAAATGTCAGGCGAGTAAACTGGAGCGAACCAATCAATGAAACGTTTATATCGTACTACTAGAACAAAGCCAATAGAGGCACTCTTTATATCTGAGAAAGATAAGCACGTGGTCTATTACTTCCGGTTGATTACCACCGTATTTCACACAGATAAATAGTCAGAAACTGTGTTTTGACAAGATATGAGAGATATAAACCAGATTTTTGCACTCGAATTCAAGGATAATCTCTCAAAACAATCACGATTTCTTTCCAAGCCCTCGCGCTAATCATGATAAGAACTGCACCCTATTGTGACAGCAGAGAATTGTTTTCTGCAAGTCGAAAACGCATCGCTGAGTTTTCTGCTTTGTGGATTTTTCGCAGCAATTTAAAGATGGCGCCGTAAATCCGACGGAACGCGTGTAAAATTTTATTGTCCGATTTGGCGGGAAAAATGGCTGGCCCAGACTTGCCCGATACAAAGGTGCTAATTTATGCCAAATATTCCTGAAATAATAACCTGCTTCCAAAGATATTTCCTGCGTAAACAACAGGACTGCACCTCCCCGCCGTGTAAAATGGACAGTACGAGACAACCTGTCGCTATTTTGACATGAGAAGCCCAGCACGTTACGTTAAAGGAGAAAGCAATGAAGGAGATGCTTTATTTGGAACCCCTTCTCCTATATACAGTTGAACCCTGGCGACTCGAATTGCCAAGGGAAATTGAAATTACTTCGAATTATCAGGGTTTCGAGTTATAGGAGTTTAGAACAGAAAGACCAGAAACACTAGATTAAACTGGTTTTATGATTATACATGTTTTTTCGGAGGCCGATAAGCAAAACTCCTGCGCTGCACTAGTTACTGGAAAGGCTGTGAACCGGGGTGGCAAGTGCCTCGCACACTGAATTTTGAGGAGAAGAAGAAACATGTTATTGCTCTCAAGAATGAACTGGGCACTATTGACAAGTAATGACAAACAACAGACCGACTCCAGTTTACGCGCAATTATTTCTCTTAGCCGGGAAGAACTTTTAAAACTGTTTGTTTACAGACATACAAACTTTTGATATCGGCAAAGATCAATTTGTCATAATATATATATATGAGATTAAATGTAATCTTCCGGTGCAAAATGTTATGGTTCATTGGTCCGCAAAAGTGAAAATCGACTTCGAGTTATCGAGGGTAAAATTATAAAGAAAAATACCTGCAGGTAAGTAAATAGCGCTACGAGTTAGCGGGGTTTCGAAATATAGGGGTGAAAATTACAGTAAATGTATGAGGCAAATCAAAAGGAAATTAGTTTTGCTTCGGGTTAGCGAGGAATTCGAGTTACCAAGGGTTCGAGTTATCGGGGTTTAGCTGTGGGTAAATTTCTATTACATACATTTTTCGGAAGAAACGAGTGTTGAGGACAGTCACACTGTATTTTTTTGGAGGTTAGAGTAACACATTTTAGAGGGTGATTGATTGATTTAAAACCTCCTCGTTTACTGGTGACACTGGGCTCCCTACTCCCCGGCTGTCGACTAGATTATGATGGTGGGTGGTGAGAGCGCCCGCCTCCCGCCACTCGCTGGCGAAAGTTCGATTCCCGGACCTGTCATCACACGTATGTGGTTGTCGTCCTTACCCCTAGGGTTTTTCTTCGGGGGTTTTTCTCCGAGGGTTTTTCTCAGGGTTTCCAGGTTTGATCCTTCCACTAAAAGCAACATTCCACTTTCCAATTCGATCTAGAAACAGTGGACAAGAAGAGCCACTAACGGAATATCCATTCTTAAATTCCCATTTATTTCTTTACATTTTAAAAAAGCCTTTTGCGTTTTAATGATTTAAAATTAATAGTGACGAGAAAACAGGGAAAATTAGAGAACTTATACAGCGACCGTCGTTTTGCAGACACAGACAACAACCGAAAGAAGCCTGATGGAAATAATTGTAGGGCGCTTCAACGCCAGTAGATCATCTAGAAGATTTTCTTTTATACAGCATTTTAAACCAAACTGTGCTAACCAAAAAGGAGTAGCAAGAGATTATAAACTGTCTCTTGAGGTTAGCGTGAGCACCAGGTCCCTTGTTAAGGGAAGCGAGATCAGTTAAGGTCATCAACCCCTCACCTCCAGGGGGAGGGAGCATGGGACGGGGCTGCCAGTGGGAGAGTAGGTTTTAGTCAGAACTGTTACGAGACAGGGATAAATTTCATATTTCTTTGCAGTTAGGAAAAGCGTACGCATGCGCAAATAGGAAAATGTAACTGGCCGTGGCTCAAGCTCCAGTGAGTACCCGATGAAAGCCTGTGACGTTTTGTATTGCATGGAGGAATTACAGACGAGTTACCTCAAAACTGAACTGAAACTGAATTTTTAATTCGTTTCATAATAAAATTTGTCATGACGTGAATCTCTATCAAACTTAAGCTGCTTGGTAGCAAAAAATTATTTTTTTAAAATTTCGTCGAATAAATTCTTAATTCGCCTACGATATAATATCCCGAATAGTTTGCATCGTATTTACAAGTAAAGTTGGTAAGATGGGACGATTGTTGCTACAACGATGGTTGACCTGTCCCGATAGTGCTCGTAAAATACTGGAAAGTTCCTCGCCGTAATACCAAAAAGTTGCTAAAAAATTGCCAAAAACCTAAAAAGTTGTTACCTAAATTTCAAAATTTGCTACCTAAATTTCTTGATATCCTTAAATGAACGTTGATTACAAGCTTTCTTTTTCGTTATTCACAATAATTGCTGAAAATTGGACAAGATAAATAGCTTGAAACTTGGCTTTAAAGAGTTGCTCGCAAATATGGGCGAAATGTAACGATACTTCGGTCAAACGGAAGAAAACAAAAAGCTCATTTGAAGTCCTGCCAACGTCATTTCAACCAGTTATGTCATAAGATTCGATAAAGATCGCTGTTGTTGGTTTTTCTTGAAATCGGTTACCTTTTCACGCTTGATAAGTACTTTAATCCTATATTTTGCTCAAGAATTGCTCAGAAAAGCAAAAATTGCTCGAAGTTGCTAAAACCGCAAGAGGTTGCTCCAAACACCAAAAGTTTAAATTTCTCAAAAGTTGCCAAGCACAATCGGGACGGGCCCAACGATGGTCACAAAATAGAAAATAATGGATCACGTAAATCGGAACTTGTCTTCCTCAACCGACAGAAAGACAAAGAAGGGATATAATTCATTTTATAATCTCGCAAAAATAAGCAGGTAACACTCTAATCGGCCTCGTTTATATTTTTCTCAAGAACTCGAATAACGAGACCAAACAAGCAGCACCCTCAAGCAGTGTTTGAGGAAAGAAAACTGCAAAAGACCAGGTAGGATCTTTTTCCTATTTGAACCAACAAAATTTAGGCTGAGTGAATGAAGCAGCAATTTCATCGACTGATCCGCTTAGTCATTTCTACCTTATTGTAAGCGCCCTAAAAGGAACCTTCTCCCTTAACAGCTTTGAGCGATTTCTCTCTTTAAATTGAAGCGAACAATTTTCTTTTTTTTTTCTTCCAAATATCATTGGAATCATCAAAATTTTAACATGAATTAACAACGATTTTCTCGGAAAATATGTAAACCTAAGACAAAAAACTGTCAGCTTGATCAGTATCTAAAGAAATTGAGGTTCCAAAATACATTGAGGTAAGATTGGTTTGTGACATCTTTGTGTCCATGTGTTCCGCAACCAAGAGTTTTGCGGACGTTATAAGAAAATCACACGATCTAAAAGAACTAGAACTCTCATACAATTGTACCCTCTTCGTTGTACTTCAGAACTGTTCCAGGAGAGGCCACAGTCCAGACTCGATTCTCAGTTTTCCACTTTCGCCAAAATTTGCTTCGTCGAGTGAACCACACGTAGAAGTAGTGAATTCTCAAGAGGATCATTATTCCACAAAGAGCATAAATAGCGGCAAACACTGCAGTTGTTTCCGGCTCCTTGGACTTGACTAACATTTGAAAAATACCAAATCCTAAAATGGTGCAAATACTAAATATTGTGACAAACAAGTACCAGAGATCCAAGCGACTGCAAGGTCCCAGTCCATCGCGGGGTATGCGCCACTGTCAGAAAGATAAAAATAGAAAAATTTGCATATTCATCCGAAACAAGAGATTATTTTGTAATCTCTCGCCCGAAACCCTTGCTCCTGAACCATTGTTTTAAATAAGATCTGGCTTATTCTACCAAACGCAAGTCTTAACAAAGCATATTTGACCGCAAATCTTTGATGCGTCCTTTCCTACAATTTTACACCATTGAAGAAGCCCATCAAATTCTGGTGAAATTGAGGAGCTCGAAGGGTGGTGGTGGGGGGGGGGGGGTTGGGTTGTAATTGGTCGATAGTCGGAAACGCATCAAACCTTACGCGTTTTTAAATGAAAACGAGTTATTGTAGAAATTTGAAAACGAAAACGCTACTGGAAGTGATAGAGATTATTCCATGGAAAGTTCGCACAAACGATTTTTATTCACGATCGATTTGCGATGCATCAAAAAAAATTACAAGTGAGCACAGTAAACGAGTGTTTTTTTTTCTCGCTGCATTGCAACGAGTGAATAAAAATCGTTGAAGCAATTTTCATGGTGCGATGTTTTTATTTCATGCATACTAATTTAATTTCATATTTCAATGCTAACAAACGACTGTGGATGTACATCTTTCGTCCAATCAGAGACACAAACAAGAGTACTTCAAGGAGTAATTCTCAGTATGTATGAGATAAATATTATTACGCATATATTTTTTTTCCGTGAACAAAACAGATACATTTGGTCGGAGCCACAGTAGAATGTTCGGTTACAAATTGCATTCAAGCCTCCCAAGAGGGTTTCCTTGGTTTCAGGCGACACACTTACAAACCCCTGTCCTTACGCGTGACTAAACAGACGCTATTTATATGTAAATGTTGCCTGGCGAAGCTAGAAGCTCAAATGCCCAGAGCCACTTTACTTGAGCATTGCACTTCTTCTGTATCAAATAGATAGTGAACATTGACTATCGGCTCTAGCAGTTAGAACCGTCAGAGTACTTCTGAATACTTTAATACAAAAATTACGCCTATCTCTTTTTTTCCCCGCAAATAGTCGCCCGCTTTGACCTTGAACTAGAATCTCCAAGCAATTTACAACTCACGGTAGTAGTCTACAGCGCGTGATCAGTAAGAGACAAACACGTGTTACTCCACCAACACTTCTTGGAAACCTTAACATTACATTTAATATCGAGTCTTTTCAAGTTCGATGCGCAACATAATAGTTACACTCGTTCAAATCTCACAAGCAGGTCCAGGAAAAATAAAAGTTTTAAAATTGTAATTTAATAGCGGAGCTCGCAAAGCGTAGCCCCATAATTATACAAAATAGTAGTAACCCATCAAGCCGAAAAAATTTGGATGTACGACCGTACGACCGTACAAGGTGCTACTTTTAGCATACGCGGCCAACTGTACCACGGGCACCATCTTATAATCAGTCCTCTACACGGACACGGAGAAGTTGCGAATGATTAATATACCACGCACTTTATCCATAGCAGGGGTTTAGTTTTGTCGAAGAGCCATGTGGAGAAAAAAAATGCGAGCTCCGCTTTTAGGCTTGCCTAAATCTATATATTAGATAGGTAATGAAAGATGGCGAAATTTGTACTCGGTCTTCGAGGGATGTTCGTTATTCATTTTTCTCAAGCACGGGAGAAAGAGGTCAACCTCTCGAGGACTAAAGCATCACACCTATGGTCTCGCGGCGCGAAGCTCTACTATTGTACGTCAAAGGGCGGAACAAGGAAAAAAACTTGGCGCCCCGCGAGAAATCGAACTTTAGACCTTGGGATTTCGCGCTTCAAAGAGACAAAGAGTACTCTGTATCTCCCTCGTGGAATCGAACCTCTCACCATCGGTTTCTTTAGTTACCATTTGAGCTTCAGAATACCCCTAGATTAGTAAGGCCATATTAACATGAAAATACAATTTGGGGACCCTCTACAATTTCGCGAAAAAAATTCAATGCAAACAAACATCTGAAGAGGAAAAATTATGATTAAAAGCATTTCTAGTGAAAATTGACATTTAAAACCTATTTCACCAAAAAAAAAAAAAAAATTATATGGAGAATTTAGTGAATGTAAATGAAGGGATTATAGTGAGTTCAGGGATTTTTTCCTCGCGCTTCTTAGGGGCTGCCAATTCGAAACGTCTAAAGTTGAATCCGCGCCAAAGACTGCACTAGAGTGTTTTTTTTTCTGGCACTACGCGGCTAGAAAAATAAAAGAAAAAAAACCACGGTGCAGCAAGTTTCTCTATTGAATTCCTTTTTTCTCTTTGAAGTGAAGGTTTAATTTAATTCAATTCGAAGTCGAGATCTGGGTTGGCTTCGTCACGGTATGGTAAAAAAGTTATAGGTTCGAATTCGAACAAATGGTTTTCCGAAATTACAGAAGATTTCTTGAAGGGTTGTTTCATCAGTGAACCGCAGGATTCAACGCTTAAGGGTCAAATAAGTATTTTAACTGCACTTAAACAAACATCTATTATTGGACTTATCTGATATTATATTCAGTCCGACTAATCACTACAATTTGGACAAATTCCAAACAAACAAATATTTCAAGGGTGGAAGAAATAATTTTGAGCGTTTCTGGCACAAAATAAAAGTTAAAATTTATTTTCGGACAGGTGAAAAGAAAAAGATTTTTTTTAGATGCAAAGAAACTGATTAATATTTGAACTTTTTAAATCATTGTAATTCTATTTGTTCTTTTTTTTTTTCTTTTCTTGAAGGTTGCAAAAACTACAGTCACAACTGCCAAATTTCTCACTTTTTTTTTCTAGTTTTCAATTATTTAGCTTCTCGTTTAATTGCAATCTTTCTATTTGAAACAACAATCGCACCTCTTTCCAACAGTAAAAACTGTTTAAAATGCTCATCAATAAATCCGTGGGCAAGATTTTAGACGTCGTTTATAGCCTTCCCTGTCGAAAGCTTCTTTCTGAATAATCTTTCATAGACTAAACTGCAAGCTTTCTATAAAATTTAAATTTACTTAAACTGCAAATATGACGCAGTTTACGATAGCAATATTCGACTTTCACATCGTTGCTTTATACTCAAAGAGTTACCCAATCAAATTTACGTTGTATCAACAAAAAATTACAATACTGGTACGCTATGCCCACTTAGCTATGAGAAATGGATGCCAGCCAGTTTTCCGAAAAAAGAAAAAAAACCATTTCGGGTAATTATTCAACGGGTTCGACCCAGTGGTTTTGAAGTTTCTTTTGCATTCTCCGCGACTTGCCATTAGAAAATTTCCGGTGGCAAAGTCAAATTAGTATTTTGATAATCACTACAGGACAAACAGTATTTATACTCACTAATGTATGACAATACAGAAATTGGATGATCCGCGAGGTTTGTGATGATAGAAAACCAGTCGGGCGTGGGAATATAAACAAAGAAACCGGCATAAATAATATTCAAACGATGTTAATGTTTTAGTTGGCCTCTTGCATATAACAAAGTCTATCAAAAGTTAACAAAACGTGGGAATCATGTGTCGGGATTCAAATAGATATTATTTGTTTCTTAATAAAAAAAAAAATGCATCGCTTACCTGCTGAAACGGTTTTGTCCGCTTCCTGATAACCACAAATCGTGAACACAGCTCACACGAGGTCGTTTGGGAAATTTGGAACCACTTTACCAGACAACTCTCGTGAACCCATTTCGCAGACCCAGCGCATTTGCACGGGCTGATTAAAACTTCTTCTCCTCTACTTTGACAAATTCTACACTCATCCTCTTCAGTCAAGTCGGCACACCCGCCCTTTGAGGGCTCGACAGCCGACAAGGAGAGAAGTAGGTCTTCGCTGGATGTGCTCTTTTTGTCAGCGAACGAATGATCGCTACAGTCAGCGCTTCCGATTGCACCTTGAATCTCGCTGTTTTTCGATGATCCCACTACGTGGTCGTTCTCTTTCGAGGAATTTATCACTGTCATGTCACGCCGCGTGGTAACAGCATCCATTGTGGTACGGTTATCCAAAATACTTTCCTCTTCGAGTTTTATACAGGTACCATCCATGTCTTCGACCGTCAAATTTCTGTTAAATTGCCACTAACATCTATGAAAACAAAAAAAGCGAATTTTTTTCGCTGTCACCGAAACTTCCCTATCGCGTGATGGGCGAAATTAAGTCAATTTTCCAGACTTGCCGTCGCTAGTTGTGACAATATCTTTTTAAATATATTTTACCTTACTTTAACTGACGCACTGAAGTCATTCTCAGGCCCCTCAGCAACAATCTTATTAGTGATAGGCGTCAAATTATTGCGGTGTACTTATCTATTTGATGACTTGTACTGTCTGATGGAGAGAGACACCTCTTGGCGCACTAATAAATATTTGTATGGACAAAACACACAAAAAAATCGTGATTTTTGTCGCCTGTCAAAGAGCTTTGTGGTAGGTAAGTGTGATTGGTTTACAAAGCCTTTTGTTCACACGCTTAGGTGAAACTTCTCGCGAAGATTCTATTCTTATTGGTTCGTGACCGATAACTAAGTGAACCGGAAGTGAATTCAACACTTTCTTATGGTTTGTGTGACAGAAAGGAAGTGAGAAATTGGTATCAGTTCCTATATTCCTAAAGACAGGGATTTATGATACACCGAGAATTTCATCCAATAGATTGTCTACCGCCTCAACAGAAAGCACTTCACGTGCCGTGATTTTACAACCTGCTGTACGCGCGTGCTAATCTGCATTTTTGCCCTGAAGCGCAAAATCATTGTTTAGACTTCGTGAACTTTATCAATTTCCGGCTCGTGCACGCGAATTACAGACTCGAAGAGCCATTAATTCGTTAAGGCACGAGTTGTTAAGACTTGTTTTTAGATATTAAGGCGTCATAACGGTTATTTGCTAAGTCTTATAAATTACCTGTGTCTATTTATGTCACTTAAAGTGGTTTGAGAATCCATTAACTCAAGGCTCTCACAAAATTTCCCGACCACTATAGACCGCAGAAAAGTTTAAACGAGATTTTATTACCTTTTCCTACACCACAAACTTGCAGTATTAGCAGAAAGCAAGGCAATATCTTATTAGAACCTCACGCGAGCGGTTTGCTTTCAGTCTCAAGCGAAACAAATTTCTTTTGTGTATACGATTGGTATATGCGTCTTTCTTAATTAACAGAATACAAATTATGACAGAATTATGCCCAATTTCCGGCGAATGTCAGTGAAACTTTCTTTAGCTTAGGAGCAAAATAGTAATCAGAGGAACAGTTCATCTTATTTTATCAAATCGTTGATACAAATAATTTGCAATTAAAAGTAATATTGTTAAAAGCCATTGACAGACTTTTATGGCAACCAGGTCTAGAATGGTCGTCAACCGGAATGAATTTTATGAAAACTTTCTCGTATTCCTGTCCGGTGAAATTTCCTGATCATGAGTACTTACGAGGAACTGGTCTTTAGCTGCACCATCCTGTAGAAGACTGAGATGATTAGACACCAAAAGAGTCTTTTTTACTTAAAGGCGCGATGTCCGTATTTGGGTACCGGTGTGTTATGTAACTAAACTGAACAAAAGCAAAAATTTGACAATGTCTTATCTAAGGTTGATCTTACGGCCCTTCTGAAGATAAGTGGCTGTAACATATCAAATCTACTAGAAAAAAGAAGCAACCACGAAAGTCAGTCCAAGTAAAGCAGTCCGATTGAAACATCGCCGAAAACTTCCTGGAAAGATTACCTGTTTCGTTATTCGCGCCGTATCAGCAACAAATTCTAAACTTATCTCAAAGAAATTACCTAGATGAAATGAACCTCGTCATCTCCACCTCTGATTTACTGTCTTTGTGATCGCTGAAATGTGTGTGATATTTGGAGCAATATCAATAATTAAGTCTCAGCGAGAATAATAACATTTCTTTGGGAAAATAGTCGAACAGTTCTTCCCTTGCGGCCGGTTTGGCCTCAGTTAACCTATCTCATTCCACCACGTACGGAACACATGATCAAACGTTCTATCACGAAAAGAACACGTCGAAAAAAGCGTCTGAAATTTTTGGATAATCTGGACAAGTTTGAGTTGACTAAGTTGTGCCAGTAGTTTATAGTTTGAAGAAAAAAATGACTTTTACGTACCTAACTACTCCAAGCCTGTCCACATCCTTATAAAAATGCAATTCTCACTGACACAACTGAGACAATATTGTGACTGGCCAATCGAATTGAATTATCTTTGTAGTCAAAACATTCTTTGAACAGAGCAAACTACTTTTGTTACAGATGCAAAAATGCAAGTAGTTGAACGAAACAATTGATTTCCAGAAAAAATATTGACTTGAGGCACATACACTGTACAAGAGGGTTACAAGGTTAGAGATTTGATGATTGGAAATATAAAAACTAAATTTAGCTCCCGTATTAATATACCTAAAACATTAAACAGAGTGATCTGTAGAACACAACTTAGAAAAATTCCTATAAAAATTCTATCCTCGTTTTTAAGTATGCATAATCGAGAAGACAGATATTCACAAAGCTCCATTGACAATTTGGACTTTAGCACACCTTCACGAGGCAATTGAATGAAACAGACGCACTTTTGTGCCATTGAGCAGAATTAATCGTGCTTTCATCCAACGCACGTGATTGTATGTGTCCTCAGCCAACGAAGCGCTTCAACCAAATTAAAGAGTATTTCAAAGGCAGCACCCTACATATTAAATTCTGCTTCATCTACAGAGTGTAAAAAACAAGATAAAATAAGATGACTTTTCTTATCATGATCTATGTTCGTAACGTTATAGAGAGTGTCTGAGACGCTTAGACAAGGATTAAGTTCGTGCGCACACGAACAAGCCTGTCGCCTTAGCGGTACGTAAGTGAATGATTTCAAAAGCAGAATGTTAGTGCAAGTGTTGGGAGCCTTGAGGAACAATTCTGTATCTGCGTGCGTGGAAAAGCTCATTCAGTTTTTATATCGTGCCGGTTGTTATGCAAAATAAAATTCTCATAGGCGACACAGAAATTAGCCCTAACCTCTTGGAGGACACAGTAGTGTTGTGTTTTCATTGCACACAACTTGAACTCCTGGTTTTAGCACGCCAACGAACTGCCAAAGCGAACACTTGATGCCGCCCTATATGTTTCCAAGCTTGGTGTCAAGACCAAACTACGGGCATTTCAGCACAGTTTGATAAGCTCCAAAGGTCTTAACTTACTTTTTTATATTAAAAAAAAAAGGTTATCTAGACAAGATTAAGTGGGTGAATTTGTAACAAATTGAACAAAGAAATTATTTCTCGTAATTTTTTTAAGTTCGCAGATTAACGAAGCACTCGAATTTTCAAATCTGCCATAAAATTTATCAGATGGTGTGAACTTGAATTCGTACAGAGGACAAGTTTATAGATGAAAGATATTTGTGGAAGGGTTTTGTTTATTCTAATTAATGAGTATATAGGTCACATACAGTATTTTGTTTTATTTCATACAATTCTTAAGTGGTGAAAAGCCATTAGTGATTATAATTGAGTCAGACACTCAGAAACTTGAACTGGCTTTACCAGTGAGCGGATATCAACCCAGTAATTGCTTTGTTCTACTGTTTATGCCTAAAACTTGCTTCAATCCAAGCTACTCTGACTTCTTATCCTTATGATTTCAAAGCCTCTGTATTGAGTTTGAAAATCATCGAAAAATATGGAAAGAAACAAGTGCATGCTGCATAGTCTTTCTCAGTAATGACGAAAAGATGACCTTTCACTTTTGAACAGAGCACTATTGCAAACTGTCTCTAGAACATTCGACTGTCCAGTGTTACTAAAACTTGAAAGATTTAATATAGGAGAGTCAGTTAGATCACAGCTCTTCAATAGTCTGATATCATTGCGACTTCCGTGCTATATATATATATATATATATTTATCTTGTTTAATGTTCGACGAGCCTGTGGTCACAAGTGGTAAGAAATTCTTTCTTTAAGAGATTCCAGCCACTATATAACCAATCACTCGCTGACTGTACTTGAGCAACCATTCAGTTAAACACATTTAAAACAACATTAAAATTAACAGGGTAATTTAGTATTATCAACTGAGTTGATAACCTAAATTGGCCGACGCAAAGAGTTCAAAAGCTGAAATTACTTGTGAACGGTACTCTTTCTGAGAAAGGCATTTTGCTTCGTTGTACGGGAAAAGACTTTTCCAAGCACGGCGTAAAGTAAAGTAAATAAATTAAATAACGAAGATGGAAATACTTTACAGGATCAGGAATGAAGTGTGCTTAGTATGTAACATTGCTCTCGGTGTTAACCTGCATGGGAAACCTTTTGTTACCAATCAGTATTAATTAAAAACCATTCGTTCCATGAGGTTCATAGACTTTGCATATTTCATACCTATACAAGCGGAAATATCAGCTGTTAGTGTTTGGCTGCTCCCTCTGTTTTAGTCTTCTACAAACCTCTCTTGAAGCCACTTTGGTAATTATGCAGTGCGACACCGTACCCTAAAGTTTTAACATTTACAGAAATAAGAGAGGTTACTATGAAACCATAATCGTACCTCACATCCAGGGGTCTGATGCCGCGATCTTGACTTTGATCATAAATTCGTACCTTATATCCAAGAGTCATAAATCCATACTCTATATCCTGGGGTTCTAAAACCGTTCCTTATATAAAGTACATTTGCAAAAAAGCCGATTCGTGAACGTTTTTCTGTTTGTTTGTTTCTCTGGAATTTTCACGGCAGTGTTACTTATAGGGCCGTGCCTAAATTGCGATATTGGACACACTCAAAGCATATCGTTGCGAACGAACATAGAACTGACTTGATAAAAGCTTGCTCAGAGATCATCTCACTTTACTCACAAATCGGCAACACAGTTAACACAACAATTATACAAAAAGCCTCATAAATTATCGATATAACCCAGTCTGGTCATAAGTGTCACTTGGGTGGCGAAATTAGTTAGATTGACAGGTATCTTATGAAATCTTTTGTTCCAACTTCTTTTGCTCGCCTTTCCGAGTCGGCAGCTAACTGGATACAACTGAACGCACCCTTGCAAATCTACGGCTTTAGCAGTCTTCTTTGAAACTAAATTACTGAAAGCGACTTTGTTCTAAGCTGGTTTCAAAAGCACGTGGGCTCTTCATGAGATACTCCCAATAGCAACAGAAGACAAAGGATGCCTTATCTCATGTTTGATCTCATTAACCTTATTATCAGACTTACTGGCTGTGCGATAACAGCTGGAATCTGCTATAAATACACACGCGAAAATTAAACCAAAGTAAGACAATCCTTTCCAAAGAGTTTGCCCAACTGCATGGAAAATGCGGCTAGCTATGAGCGAAATAACACAACCAGCCTTTGAGTCGAAAATTGTAGCAAAGAATAAATTATCCCAGCGAAATGAACCTAAACGCTTTCACTTTGGTTTATGGACTTTTTGACTGTTCATAGGATCAATATTGATAACAAGGTCTCTACAAGAACAATGCTTTATGAAGTTAGTTCTTTGAAAAAGGGTTATTTAGGTCCCGCCTTCGTGCGCCTAATTAGCTGTAAACCCTGGTTAATTCCTTCACGTAGCGAGATGCTGAACTGATCACGTGAAAAGTCAAAATTCTCTTTTAAGACAGAAATACACCAAATGCACTGCGTTAAATCATCACTAGAAGAAATCAAACAATTTTGTTGGATTTTGTCTTAAAGACAAAATTGTAGACAATTTTGTAACAGTCGTAGATTTTTCGAGAAAGGCTAAGGTTTTTCAAAGACGGAACTAATTGTTCAATGGAAAATCGTGAAGTCATGCTTAATCATTCATATGGTAATTTAAATATTATCTTATTGAAGCTCTTGAAGATCGCAGCTGATGGTTACAGTCATCTTTTACACACAGTATTCAGAAGGCAACCTTTTCAATGATCTTAAACTCGACATTTTTATTTGCTTTTGCCGATAGTTATAATAAAAAAAAAGTCTATCAAACTTGATTTTGATAGAGCCGCACACGTATATCTAAAGAATAGAAAAATCATAGCTTTAGATTTGAAGCCTAATCGAGAAACTGACACCAAGACTGTCTTGGGAAAGGAAATAAAAAGTTAACAGTTGCAGGAAATCTGAGAAATGATTTTCAACTCTTCAGTGGTGAAATATGCACTCAATCGGGAAGAAAGGCACAAAGGCCCATTTATAGCTTGGACTTTGCTCGTTCAAACGTAGAGAGGCTGCCTATTTTTGAAAAATGGCTGCCACAGACACCTCTGTTCAGCACACCTTGCAAATGGCGCTCTCCCAGTTACCACAGCTAATGTAACAAACTTGGCAAAAGATGAGATTACGTTTTCATTAGCGTTCATCGTCACGATTTTCCTCCACTGATGTCATTAGGCTCAAGTTGAAACTCGCATGCATGTGAAGAAGCCTGTTGCTTCAACACGATACGTAAGTTGCTTCAAGAGAGATTCCTGTGTCGATGAGTAATTCTAAAATATACGATTCATATGTCATAATATAAATTATGTTTTAACCCAATATAAAAAATGCTTAGACATTTTTTTTAGGAAATGCACTGAACGTAATCACATGTAGTTTAATTTCTAACGCTTGAGTGAATGGGTACGAACTGCATCATTTACAGAACAACCTGGAACTTCCCAACGTCTTTTCATGCGAATTTTCACTGAAGCCAAAGTTTCAAATTGGTAGCATTACAGAATATCAACTGGAGTGTCACTCAGATTGTTAATAAACGGCAAACAATAGCGCCAGTGTTCAACATTTTAACTACGAGAGTTCTCTTTCTTCGTATATTCAAGTGAACGAAATAAAAACAGTTTGGTTGATCATGAAGGACAATTTGGCTTGTATCACGGTTCTTATACTGAACCTAACTTCACTGAATTTGACTTAGCCTCTTCGCAAAACGAAGATGTCAGCTCCACAAGGAGACCTGCAGCCTAAACTCAGCATGTCACAAGCACCAGTTAAACTCGCTTTGGTGAAATTTTAGTTATACAGAGATCAAACTAAGGGAAAAGTTGGTTGTAAATGTGTAGCGGATAGTAACTTGCAAAAGCCCAACTTTCACAAAGTGTTTTGATCGATCTCCAAATGTCATGAGCCTTTGTGATGTATCTCGAAGTTTCATGTCTTTTTCAAAGCTCACCATGTCTTGGATTTCTTCATTTAGTGGAGGATCTTTAGCAAAGGTAGCTAAGTGGGGCGGCAACAGTGTTCGTTTGATCGAATCTACGCTTGAAAATCAATGATTACGTAGAAGGTGATCTACCGCATGTAAAAGAACACAAAAAAGCTTATCCCAACTTAACCATAATTAAGAGTACCTTGCCCCTTTTCTAGCACTGCTTAAAATTACTAGAGTTAGGTAAAAGTAATAATGATGAATTCCAACGCCTCAGTTTTTTACTTAATCTCTGTCTCGCATTTTCAAAATTAAATATCTCACCGTTTCGCGAGTCTCAGATGTTATCATTCGTCTTCCTCGTTGAATAATCATGGTATTCCAAGGTCTCTTAGAAATTTCTTTCTCTTGACAATTAATGTTGTAGGTCAAAGGAGCGAGCTACGCACTTTGATATACATATATATTCCAATACTGTATAGCGCTCAAAGACAATTTCAATACCGCTAAGCTACATAGCTACTTGTCTATGAAAGTGCTTGGTTTTCTCTATCAACAATCCTATTAATATATTCGGCACATACCATATTCCATTTTCGTCCTATACTATCTCCAAGTGTTTCAATTCAAGGCAATTAGGCATGAAAAACCTTTTCTTAAGTTCCGGTTAGAAACTCATTTATGTTTAGTTCTCGATAGCAGGAAAAATCACAGGATCCAAAGACTTCCAGTGGATCTTGCAGTTTGGGTCTATACCATTTTTATTTCCAATTGTTGCTATATTGAGCTCATGAGAAATAATAAACACATCAATGATATTGTTGCTGTTGACAGTGATATATATATCTACCAACCTCGTTCCCAAGGTCTCCTCTCTTTCTCAACTTTCTTGAGGGAAGAAGAGAGAAGACCCTGGAAACGAGGTTTTAAACATAACAGCGTGCTATCGCAAGTGCTGCAGTCTGTTTCCGCCGCTGTTCGCCATCACTGTGATAGACAGTTATGAGTTTGTTCCCGTAATGAAATAAAAACAGTAGCATTTCCTTTTCAGTTTTTGAACGACCAGTAGAATTATTTTAAAACAACTAGATTATTTTCTATCGGTTTCTAAGCGATCAATCAGGGCGAATTATGTATCACTCGGTAGAAATCTCGATCTCACAGCCTAATACTCACGAAGTACTAGAAACCCTTTACTTAGCATTCAACAGAATTCAGTTAATGCAATTTCTTAATTAAATTGTTCCGAGTTTGAAGCGTAAATGAATGGAAGCATCGCTATCATAAACAGTTTTCAACAAATCCTGTAGTTTAATACGTTATCGGCTCAGACAACTTCCCTCACCCACTGAGAACAATAAAGAAAACGGAGGAGCTACTGACCAATGGAAAACCGTTAAGTGCTTACCAGAATTAGGAACTTAGAGGCTTATTCGAAACTGATGATAACACATTAACGCAAATTTTCATTGTATGTGTAAATAGAATGGTGACTTTTCAGTTTGATTAACCTTAAAAAAGAAAAAGAAAAACGCAGGAGTTCGTGATCGGAACTGGTAGAACAACCGTAGAATACGGAGGAAGGAAAGTCAAAGAAAACGCGAGGGTTTGACTAAGGTCGAGTTAAACCGCGACAAGGTTACGTGTCAGTAGGATTAAATTACGATAAAAAAAGATACTGAGGTACAATCCTAATGATGTGATTATAACTTAACCCTTCCTTGACGTATTTCCTCTAAAAAAAGTAAACCTCTGTATGTAACTGCCCGTCTGTGAGAGCCACATGAACAAAGGTAAACAAACTGCACGTGAGTGCACGCTAGCGATTTATGTTCTTGGAGTACTTTGTTTTGAGGATTGAACCAAAGCGGAGAGTGACATGATATGGGATCACATACCATGTTTTGTTTTCATTTTTTATCTTTTTAATATTGTTCCTAAGTAGTAAATAAGTAAATTATACATGAGACTTGGGCAACCCTTAATGGTAGTAGTATATAGCTAAAATTAGCCCGCACACAGAGATAAAGAAACCGCGTATGACACATCTTGGATCTTGGAAAATGTATCTCAAATATTCCAAATTTGTTATTTAAAATCCGCGTCAATCTTTTCAATCCTTTCGGTTCATGCCTTCAAATTTTGCGTTTGTCTCCTTAAAAAAAAGTATCATGTGAAAGTTTCAAACCAAACTTTCACGATGCGCATTTGTATCCAATTAACTTGCAAAGCGAACGTTGCTCCTCAATTTCTCGCTGAAAAGGATGAAGCTTTTCTCGAAAACGACAACTAAATTTACTCGTGTCTAAAACCTTCTGAATTTGGCAAATTGCATGTCCCAAAATTGAAATTTCCAATACTTACTTGCTGCCTTGATCTCCTGATGAAATATTCACTGTTTTATTTTTCTCGAGCCGCTGCAGCCGTCAGTCAAGATGCGTCGTTATCGAAAGTGTTAACTGAACGAAGCACAACTCGAGTACCGCTATGAATATCTGAAACGGATATTGGAGGCTATGATCTTTTTGACCTGCAGTTCAAGATAAGACAGACGTGCTCATGAAAATGTGCTTTACCAAAAATTTTCCTTGGTATAATAGTCCTCATTTTATGAAATCGGAGTGAAAACGAAGGAAAAAGACTCTCCTTAAAGAAGGAAAACTCAGTGAAGAATCTGATTCAATCAGAATGTAGCCATGTGTTGAAGGATTTTCGCTTCAGAGGCATTTTCTCTGAGCACATGGTAAGGGGTTTTAAACATATGATGTAAAAGTCACGAACTCTATTTCGTCGGACACGCATAGTGCTGCATTGTGCTGTGTCTGGCTTAAATTTAAGGACCTTAAGCAGTCGAACGGCAACGTTGAAGAACACGTCACCTAAAAATGAATTTGTAATTTTATTTAGAATTTCGCGATTTGCTGGACCTGTTTACCGTCTCAAACGGCGCCACCCGTCTACTTCAACTTAACGTACGTAAGCAGTGTTGAGTCAGTTCCGAATGGAAACTTCCGTAATTTTCCGTCGGGTTTCCGTCGGGTTTACATGCAAATTCTGGTGATTTCACGTTCTTGTTTTGCAGAGGAAGGCAATGAAATACACACATTTTTTAAAGAAAGCGCACGCGCTGAACTACAGTTCTTTCGTTTTGCCACTTACTCATTGCAGTCGCCGTCATGATTTGTTTAAGGTCCCTAAAATTTGACAGTCCTTCATTTCCTTCGATTTAGACCACATGGAGCCATCCTGGTCAAAATTTTGCCAATTTCGAAATCCCGACAGTTTTTATCGGCTAATCCCAATTCCGGTACTTACCGAATGAAACGCCTTCTCTGTTCGAAAATTCAAAATCAGTCCTTGCTGTCTGAGAACGAAATCATGTCATCTCCTTTCATTTTCTCACTAAAGAAGAGGAACGCCTGAGGCGTTACATTTACGATTTTCTTCAGCAAGGACTAATTGAAAACGAAGGTTAGAAGGATGATGTATCAAAACCGCACAACCTTATAAGGAAGTTTGGAAAATGACATGGCCGGTAAAAAAAACTAGAAACTTCGTAAAAGTAGCGGTCATTTTCGGCTTTTCCAGATGGCCGTTCGATTTTTTTGTAAATTTTGTCATCAGATTGCCACGCCTCTTTTCCCGATTTCTGTCCAAGTAAAATTTCATGAAAAATGGCTTTCGAGTTTACTTTAGGCAGAGAGAACAGTCAGGGAGTGAAGTTAAACTATATCTTGTTATATTGTGTACAACACCAAGTTTTCTGGCTCAGTATTTGCGGTTTTTTCTAACCAGTCTGACCAGTTGACGAATCCCGCTGAAAACGTCGCAAAATCTTACATCCTAAGTGGAATGCCCTGACCTCTTCACACTCGGCAAATCAAGCGTCAATATTCGACATCCGTCACATTTTAAGGCAAGGCAGTATATAATAACACTCAACGAAGCTAGCTAAACATATGCATGTACTAACCGGAAAAAAAAGGCTCAGATAGTACTGAAACATCGTAAATGAATTAGTTGTGTTTTATTTACTTACAAAAAATAAAAGTAATCGAGCATGAAAACAAAAATCGAGATGTTCTGTTAAAATTTCCCTGTCGAAATTTACCTAAATGCGTGATAAAATGATTTGTTATTTTACTTGAGGGCAGAAATTAACAGGAAGAACCGGAATAATCCCGCGCAGCACACAGGCCGCAATTAAGAACGGAAAAACATTTCCGTTCTGCTAAATTACATGTAGCAATTTTCTGTGATAATTTATTTTTAACAAAGTCAAAAATCCCAGGTGTTTCTTCGACAATTTAGCCTTCCAGCGAATGAAGAGTCTGAAAATGAAATAAATAAAATAAAAATCAGGAACAAAAAAAAAAATATAAAAATTACCATATCTAATAAGAATTGAAAATCAATTATCTCCTTAAAAAAAATTCTGATCTGCCCGAAGTTACATAGTTGTTCGACTTCAGTAGTTGCGCGTGAAGTAGTCTTGGTGCTATGAAATAATGTTTACAATAACTTTAGACCTACGAAGTTTAATCAACGTGCAGAACAGCTGGCTCGGTAACAGTTAAATCCGACTCTTGGATAATTTACTATTTACACCCCCCCCCCCCTAAACTTGTGAACGCGTCAACCTCTTTACCAAGCTTTCTCTTTCTTAAGCCCTCCCCGTTTCTCCCAAAAAGGTCGGCGGAAGAAAGAACGAAGATATTTACAGTCTTATTCCTCGTGGATTTTCCGGAACACTTTCCAAGATGAAAAAAATGACCTAGAAAACCCCCTAAAGACGGGGCTGAGTTGTTTCCGCCCAGCTTAGTACAATATTGTTCAAGGATTGAGTAACGCTAATTATACTTTGAGCAAGTTGAAATATTCAACCACTCGTCAGCCATCTATCCTTGTCAGTCTTCTCCATCCTTTATCAAAACCGTTCCCATCCGGCTTGATCCTCTTGCTTTGAAGTTTTCCAGTTTCACACGAACTGAACTAACATTTTGTAGCTTTTGTCGCGTTCACATGATAGTTTGAAAAGTCGCGCTTTAGTGCTTTTCAATTGAATGTCGATAGAAACCAAAAAAAAAAAGGAAAATACCTCGAAGAGCTGATGAGAACTCAAAGTGAAAGCAACCAAACTGCCTAAAGCGCGGGAAAACGCGGGCGACTAAGTCGTGATTGGTTTTTTGGCGCAAGTTTTTTAGTCCAATCACAGTCCCGGATTACTTTCGGCGCTCAATTGAAAATTAATACCTAATAAGACTCAAATTTATGTTACGAATCCCCCAGCGTAATCATCACCCTGTTTGTCTAACTTACAACAGTATGTACAATAATTGCCTTAGGCTACAGTGCACTAAAAGGAAAAGGGCTCTTACTTGCTGTACAAGACACAGTATACGTCACAATGGAACTTCATTACAACCGGAAATAAGAAAACAATGAAAACAATAATGTGACGTATACTGTGTAAGAGCCAGAAAAAGCAAAATTTGCAAGACCGCCAGCAGTCTCTTGTCTTCCTATCAGTTCTGAATTAACAATTCATTGAATTGAAAATTTCCTCATTTGTCACCGTAAACGTTTCCTCGATAAAGCCAAAAGTATTAGAATCTGAAAGCGCTTAAGAAGTATACTTAAATTAGCAAATTGAGGCAACAACTCCTTAGACAGGCGAGTTACGTCACAGATCAGCGGCTAGGTTACTGAGTCAATTTCAAAGCTTATTTTGATATAAATAGCACATTAGGACAAGTGCGGAGGGTTAAGTTCTTTAAAAAGTCAAAATTGGTTAGTTTAATAATTTATCAATACTTTTTTTCAACGACGAAGATAAAAATGAGATGTTTTATGGAGCACACTTCTCTTTTAAGATCCATTTCGTCCAAAGGACCAGTCATAATCTTTCGCCGGGGGCAGGGGGGGGGGAGGATTTCGGTCGGGATCACATGGTCATCAGACGGAACGGAGAAGGAATTGGTCGTCGGCACTGAGAATATTTGGAGGATCACGGTAAATGGCCTACCAACTAACTGCCAATCAGGAAGGGGGGGGGGGACCAGTGAGAATATTGCAAAGCCTTATGAGGGCATCAGGTCAATTTTCTCGGGACGCAACCAAAATCTTCCAACCCCCCTCCCCCCCCCCAGAATAAATAATGACCGATCCCTTAGAGACCTGGTTTAGAATAGAGTTCATTCACAGGCACCTATTTTTCCTTGGGGTGCGTCACCCACTGATGTTTTCCGCGACTCTGTCTCGAGTAAGAGAAGCGCTTGATAGGCGAGGGCTTTCAAATCATCCCTCAAGAACCCGCGAGGACAAGGCGTCCCCTTCATCCACTGCTCAGCCTTTTTCGCTGCCAGACTCCACTCGGTCTCGAACTGGGGTCTCTTACGATGCAACCAGCTCAGTGCAAGTGAAGTAGCCCACAGCTGTGAACTGTTGTCGCACTTATCGGAATTCATCAGCTCTTGAAGATCTTCGGCGACAAAAACAGAGTTGTCGGCCAGCGGAGAGGCTTGTTGGAGGCCGGCGAGTGGCAGCCCCAGGACCTGCGCAAAGGCATAATCTAGGTTCCAGTTTCCCTGAGCAGACTGTAAACTGACCATGCGCACAAAAGACAGATGCTGTTTGACCCCAGAACACCAATAGGTGTCTAGGCTAGAGGACTTAAGGAGTTTGGGTTTGATGTTTGAAGGATTTTGCTGCCTTTCACCCAACACGCATCTCGTGGACAAAGGAGGGATTTGCTTGCGAGGACTTCTGCTAGGAGATGAAAGGGAACTGTCACATTCTTTTCGTGGTCCACATTCTTCGGGCTGACTTTCTGGAGTACCTTTAAAATGCAAAGTACTCCGCATAAGTACGATAAGCGTTTATGTGGTTTATTCTGCGATGGAAAACAAAATAAATTATTTACCCGTTCGCTCCAAGCGATAAAAATCCAAAGGCTCTTCCCCTGACTCGTAGACAGAGTTAGTTCTTCCTTCGGCAAAATATGGCGAGATATCGTGATCGCTGCCATCTGGACTGGGTAGACGTCGTCCCAGGCCCTCCGTGAACCCAGAGCTTCGCTCAAGTACTTTAACTTTGCGACTCCTTTAAATAACCAACAAAAATGAAATTATTTGCAATAACCATTCTTAAGGCGGTCTTCATAAATTACATATTTTGCTGTCAAAATGACCCATAACGCAAAAATGAATAGTTTGTCAAATTAGTTTTCCACTCACCCAAAGCCTGGTATATTTTCTTTCTGAGGGAACTGCAAAGCGCTTAAGACTTGATCATCATAGCAATATTGGTCACGTGCGACTAGCGCTGTATGCCTGGAATGAACGCTGGACAGCTCGCTAATCCTCTTCACAACATCAATGGTCTCCGTACTCCTCGACTCTACAGAAGACTGCAGTTCCCGAATGAGCGAACGCGCCAAAAGCTGGTGGATCGTGGGACGCTTCGAAGAGCCACCGCATCGGTTCACTGGAAATGGAATGACTTGTTCCATTTCTTCGTCGCCGACAAATCCCTTAATGTTTACTGCACCAAAATCGGCTGGCACGCCAAGCTGCGACAGGAATTCGCTGTTTTTGTAAATGTGGACGGCTGTTTTTCTTGAGCAGTCGAATTCCTCCATGGCAGGACTGCTACTATTCCGAAAACACGCGTTTGCTTCTTCGTCTCTTTCCTCCAATTCTCCGTCTAGCTCTGCTATGGTGTTCTTGCTTTCATCCGGACTTTTGTCACTGTCTTCCATACTGAAACCAACACCGCTGTCACGCTCGTAAGCGCGCGCAAGCTTTGGCGATCGTTGTTGCTCATGGGAATTATCAGCGGGCTCTTGGTTCTCAGGAATATCTTCTCGCCCCTGAACATCATTGAGAACCCCGTCCGACACGATGTCTTGTAATAACATGTTTGCTGGTCTGTGATTGATTGAGTGCAAAGCATTATTATTCCGTTCGCGTTGTTCCGGGTTGTTCGACGGCTGGCCTGTCGTGGGATCCCATTCTTTGGCGTCACAAGATCCGCACTGTTCGTTGCTTTGGAGTGCGTCTGAGGATTGTCCTTTCCCATCATCAGCTTCATCATCTTTTTCTTGGCTAAATTCCTTGTACATGCGCTTAAGAAGACCATCAGCGAGGGCTTCTATTGTATCTGGTTCCATCTCAGCATTGAAGCCGTCCTGCATCGGAAGCTCCCCTTCAACTCTGTAAATTTCGTCCTTTTCAAAGTCATCTCCGCTCAAGTGAAGCGATTCCTCCGCCTCCAACAGCAGCTGGTCCTCCGCAAGGAGATCACATTCGTCTTCAAACCAAAAAACTTTGACAGAGCTGTTTGAAAACGACCTCATACTCCAGTCCATTTTCCGCTTGATGGGTGTTCTAGGAGATTCTTTTTCGTCCCCTGGGGGCCGATACAAGATGCCGTATATCACAAGGCGTTTATTATTCTGTACGAATGGCAGAAGTTGAGGGGTTTGAATGACGTCATAACCATCAGGAAGGTGCCAGCTGACCTCTAGGTCCGTAATCGCGGGCTGAAGTGCATCTGCCAGTGCTTGCATAACCTAAGAACAGAAAAAAAGTAGCTTTAAAAAAAGGCAGATTTCGTAGAATGCTATATCACACTTGTCACACTCCATGCATTGCACGCTTTCGATTTTTCAGAAAAGGTGTATTTAAATAAGCAACGCATCCTTAGAAAGACTTGGACTACGCACTACTAAACAAGAGGCATACCAAAAGAAACCACAGTCACAATTTCATCATCACCCGAAGTAGTACCTTACAATAGAGTATCCAATAAACCTGTCATTTCCTAACTTTGGTCTGCATATTCTCCCAACCCTTCTCTTTGTATTTCCAACGTTATTGATAAGGAGAATTCGTTCAGTGATCGAGAGCTTCGTAAGTTTTCGATCAGTTTCGTCATTCCCATGACTGTAATGTTTGGCTCCGGGTTAATATTGTTAGGAGAAGTGACTGATAGTCACTTTAGAGGAGAAAGGCTTAATAAGGGAAAAAAATTTTCATTAACTGTCAATAACGGTGAGCAAGTTACACTTCTGACCTGCGTGAAAGCGCAGGTCAATCGAATTCAGTAAAAATAAAATACATGCAATCACATCGCAATTTCAGACCCAGAGCTTTTCCTAAGAAAATTGGGAAAGGGCTGGAAATCAAGGGAAAAGTCTTAACAACGAGGTTGATCAAAACAGCCAATCAGAAAAAAAAAAAAAAAAGGAAAATTTTGCAAGGAACCAATCAGAACTCAAAGTAAACACACGTGACGGGCCAAAAGCGCGGGAAAACGCTGATGGCCAAATCAGGATTGGTTTAAATTTTAAATGTATATTTACTTTGACTGGCATCCGCTCATCATCCGCTATAAAGTATGCTTGCCCTCTTCCAGCACCGGCAACGCCCTGAACCAAATGGGGGCAAGCTTCCGGTCCAATCCCAAACGTGTAGAACCTGGAAGCACACATGACAAAAATTGAAAAAAAAAAACCTCCAGCTGAACGAAATAACGAATAGTTCTTTTCAGCTGTTTCAAGAGAATAGGAAAATTAGAATCAAAGTTTTTTTTTTATTTATAACTTTCCAGAGCTCTGAGCTCGCTAACGTTTCTTGCTAGTTAAAGATTTGCTAAGCTGCAGAGGTAAAACATTTCATTATCTTTCCAAGAAGGGGAAATTCTGTCGCGATCTACGTACGCTCAGTTTCAATTACATGTGCCGGGTTTGTCTTCCGCTGTGTATCTGGCCCACTTGGCAACGGCGAAAAATTTTCCTCTTAGTGTTCGGATAGGTCCATTACGACTTCAAAAGCACGCAGTGAATACTTGGATTGCAGTGATAGCAATTTTGTTAAAATATTTTATTGATTGTTATAACGCTTTCTCCATAGCTACTTTAGCCCTCTCTCAGAGACTGCGCGTTGCAAATTTTCAATTGATTTTCTAACAGGTCCATGACAGTCCACTTTAATAAGGGCGGGCATTATTAAACAAGCCTTCTTGGCCTTGTATCTGAGGGAGAATTCTACCTAAACACGTCGTTGTCGAGGCTAGAGCGGTTGAATTACATGAATGAGGGAGTCTCCGTTTATGAGAGGAGTCTAAAGTCAAGTGACGTTTTCTACTTTGCTTGGTTTGAAGGTGTTTTTAGTCCTCTCTTGTAGAAGACGTACGTATTCACTTTATGGAGGTGCGTGCCTTTCCGTCAAAGGAACAAGTAGCGGTACTTAGACACTCCTCAAAAATATGTATATGCCGTCGTTCTATTAGCACCTACAAATATCAAGTGTTCTTGAAACACGGTGTTACACAATAAATAGATTAACTTATTTTTGGTAAAATGGGGTTTTTTGAAATTCAAACAATTTTTGCAGCTGTAGCATTGACGTCAGTAATGTAACGAGCTAAACAGTAAGGTTGAATTTCGCTTTTACAAGAATAAGTAAATTAAATTCATTGTACAAACTGCCAAAAAAAACTTTTAATGAAGTGTCGGGCAGCTCTTGTCCAAGTGCTTTGAAAGAAGTCGTTAAAATCTCTCTTTTATCAGAGCGATAGATTAAAGTTCCCTCGCCGACGGACAAACGCTGACATCCGAAAAATCGGCTACTTTTTAAGAGCTAAAGATTTTGCTATCAGCAATAGCAAAAATTAAAAAATAACAATAATAATTACACTTCGACAAATTTGGCAGTTCAGGTTGGGGACTGAAGATCTTTTTTTCCTGTCTACGTTCGAAGAACATCCAAATCATCTTGAACTTTCTGCGACTAACAATTCCTTCTAATTCGCAAGAAAATTTCGTGCGAAAGGCAAATCTAATTATAATTATAAAAGGTAGTTCCCGGATAGTTAATGACCGAGTTCATTTTATCCTCCAAAAATGACTCATGGCGGATAAGCAATTGCGTCGGCAGGTCTTTCTTATCGAGATTAACCATCTCCGGTCCAATCTGCAGGTTAAAATTCACTACTTTCGCTCGATCTTTCAAATGGTACCACCTGTTCCAACTATCATCTTTTGTTCGAAATAATAATTCGTATGCAAACCACATTGTGGGCCTATCCGGTGACAACTTTCATGCTATGCGTTCAGAATTAGTCTTCACATGTTTAATTATTTTGCATTCATTTATTTGTATATATTTTTATTTTATGCGCAGTTTTCGTAAACGTGCAGATATCAGTTGCGAACGATTCATCGAAAATTATAAATTTAGATTTGATGAAAACTGTTCCTAATTCCAAGGTGTCATTTTCCCAGTCTGAGGCATTAATTCAAATTTACGAATATTTGTTTCGCCCTCTCCACCAAATTTTCTGATCACAAGATATCATGAAACTGATATATTTTGTATTTGTCTGTAAGCAAATAAAAATTAATTCTAAGTTTATTAAACGACATGAAAATATTCAAGGTGTTTACCACACTCTAGCCAGTCTAAATAATAAAAAAAAATTCGAACATGAGTAACCGCAAGTTTGTATTCTTCAATTTTCCCAGGAATCAGAGAAAAAGAGAAAACTTCATATTATCTTCAATGAGAATCTCGTTTTGTCCATATTTCCATGAACCTTCCGCTTCAGACTAAAATAAATTACTTTGCGTTGAAAACCCAAACTTCGAGCTATATTTTGACAGATGATAATTCTGATATTGTCTTCGTTCGTTTTCAAAACGTCAAAAATCATTTTTTATAACCCCGCCGTTCGTTAAGGCGATTTAATGAGTTTGAAATCTAAACTAAAATTTATGGATCTAAGCAAAATTCGACAGAAGAATTGAAACAGATCGCTCCCGGTTTCAAAACATTCATTACCCATAGTCAATGAACTTGTGTTTTAAATTCAAAATAAACATTTAGAGAACCATTGAAAGAAAGCAAAACCCGATCGCTCCACCAGATTTTATGAGTAAATATTGAGCATGCAAAAACCTACCGAACAATACACACTTCGAAAAGTCTTGAAAAAAAGGAGGCCTTGCGTAACAACTTTTCAAAACATTGGATACGTTTACATTGACATAATGTAACTACAAAACTGCCTAGAGGATCACAAGCTACTTAAAAAAACAACAACTAAAGAGGTTTACTCGATGGTTTTACACTATTGAAACATTGAATATGAACGAAATGTCGACGAAAGAGACGAAAAGGAGATTTGAAAATTAAGGCACCTTCTCGGTTAACAAGCTTTGTTCCAGTTAGTTAGAGCCGTAGCAACCAATTATTTGAGCGTATCGTTCGCTTAGATCGCTTGCCTTGCTAATTCCAAAATTTTTTACGGCAGAATTAAAACTTAAAAATAATGGATCATAGAAGATCGAAAAAATTCATGATCGAAGCGCGATTAATTATGTCAAAACAAAAAATGATGCATTTTCGCAAGATCTAAATTTAAAAAAGCCTGTAAGGTAACACCTTGGATCGACGTGTTCAAAAATAAAATATTCGGCTAGCATGAGGAAATTATCAGCAGTTTCACCTGTACTGAATATCAAATGTGCCAAGTTTTTCAAACCTTAGCCGGAACTTGATGAAATCGATTTTCAACAACAAAAAAATTATTTTAAGAATTCAAAATAAATTTTTGAAACTTACCGGGTTGTATAGGAATTTCGACGTACAAAATCTACCACCTCTACCGTATTGGATATACCTCCATCAGTAAGCATGAATACAGTTCTCCCCACACCGAGCTTTGTCGGCTTTTCAAAGATGAACTCCAAAGGAAGAAGGAGATTCGAGCCACCCAAATCGGCCCTCATTTTGTGCACGTAAGCGCAGGCTGTTCCTAGGGTCGCCTCGTTGTATTGCTGGCTGTCTTGAAAAAGACTTCTATAGTACGAGCCGAACCCAATGACATTGAAGTAACAGTTAGTTGGCAAACTCTTGAGAAACAAAATCAATGTTTCTTTGACGTGGAATATATGATCTCCGCTCATACTTCCACTTCGATCCACTAGAAATATGTACTCGCCAATGCCGCTTACAGAGGGCAGTCTTGGTGTGTAGTTGATCATTATAGCGGCATTTTTGTGAAAATCTTCCAGTGTTTCTGACTGGTTGGCACAGTTGTCCATTTTCATTTGAGTGTGCGCTGAGTTAAAACTTTTCTTTCCTTCCTCGATCAGAACATAGGGGTCAAACGGATGTGAAAGATGAAGAACAACTTCGAGTTCTCGATCGTAAGTGTGCGCTTCGGCGATCGTGATGTGAATTCGAGAAGCGTTCGTTGCCCGGCAATCGGCGTCAACCTGAATTGCGTGCGATCGCGAAGAGCAGCCAGCTAATAAACACGGCGCGGCTACTTCTAACTGAAGCTCAAAGCTGTACGGTTCTTGCGTCTTGCGAGGAATGTTGGTAATAAGCATTTGCGAGCCGTACAGATCCGTTTCTTCATTTTCGTCGTTCGCCAAGCGAGGGGTGAATACAGACGGCAAAATAAACAATGATCCGCCGGTTGCTTCATCTGTTCCCAGCTCTGTAATCAGAGTCACTTGAACAAACACGGAGCTAAGTGGAGGAATTCTCCCCAAACTCAACGAAAACAGATCATCATCTCGTTCTTCTAGAGCGAAGGCGTGTTTTTCGGAGTTGCGTGTGATTGTCTCCGAAATTTGTGTTGAAACATGTCTCTCCTCAATGGTCGCTTCGAATTCAACAACCGTAGCCCTTTCATCTTGCGGGAAAATAAAAAGCCCTTCCACGTCGTATTCGCAATCGTTGTAATACGTTAGTGTTGCTAAAACTCTCGCCGCAAATCCATTCACTTCAGCAAAAATACTCGATGCCTTCAGTTGAAGGCTAGAGTTTGTATGCCGGTTCACAAGTCCGCTCATGTTTTACTTTCTCAAATCGATTCTTTCCGCCGATCATCCGAATTACTTTTCAAATAAATTTATTGGCGCTTTCAGCAACTCCTCGAAAAAAAAAATTAAACACACCGTCAAAGCGAACGGAATTTTTCAACTTAAAAATTCCGGCCGCAAATATCAAACGAATTTCATATTCATTTCCATCAATTCCAGATGTGCCTCTATTATTGTAATTTGGTCCGAGTGCTTAGGTTTTTGACTTAAAAACAATTTACAGGAGAATCGTTTGTTAGTTGAAACATCCGTTTTGTGCTTACCAGCCAATAAATGAAGTAACCCACTACTAAATTTAGGCGGGAAGCCATTCGCATTGATAATCTTTCCATTACCCAAAGTGAGCGGACCGCGAGCTCACAAACTGGCCAATCAGCGCGCGAGGATTTACCGAAATTAACTCCTACTTTAAATCATGAACCAATCAGATTTCGCGTCATACATCTCATGGTGCGTTCTTTTTGGAACAGACAAAAACGCTTCTAGTCAACAAGTCTCTATTTTGATTTTGGCGTAAATCTCGTTATAACTTCGAATATTTCGCTTTTTTAAAGCAAATTTTTACGATCCTCGTTTTCTTTCAAAGAAAGGTTCATTTAAATTTGACGGAGTTTATGAAATAATTAATTTCACGGATGATACTTACATAATTGTCGGAGGTGACTTTTTGTTCGGAATCTTAAGTTTGCACACAATTATAAAAAGTAAATTGTAGAATTCTGTCGAAATGTCAAGCTTGCGATAGTACACCATGCATTATGCGGTGAAATATATAACTAAAAAAAAAATATTCAGGAAGGAAGAGAAATGGAGTTTTAATAATAAGCGATTTTAAAACACGAACCATCGCACCTTTTTTGAGAAGCTTTCAATTTCGTTATCGCGCAATTCGAAGATAGTGCTTATTTGCAGTTGTTTGCAATGAGTTATCTCTAGGGAAAGAATAGGTTTTAGAACGAATATCGCAAATACTTCGTGCAATCTAACACGGAATCGTCTGGCGAGCGCGCTGGCGTAGCCAAAGAAATGTTTATGCGTTTCGTTTATCTCATAATAAAAACTGACTCTGAGAAAAATCAATCTTACTGCAAATTACTTATCACATTCTGAAGATATTTGAAAAAAGGCCTGATACCTTTGATGTAGCGATAAGAAAGCTCTAACACCGAGCTTGATGTTAAGCGAACGAAGAAATTAAACAAAACAATTGCAAACAAAATTGGGCATGCATGCTTAACTTAACTTAAAATCAGCCAAATCTCTTTATTAAAACACGTTCTAAAATAAAATCGAAGCTTTGATGGCGTGAAACAGGCGAAAATCTTATTTTTTCTCATGAGCTTTAAAATTAAGCGTAGATGATATTGGACTGAGTTTTAGCTCAATAAACAAAAACTGAAAAATAACAAATAAATTAAGAAAAGGCAAATTTCTGAGCGACTGTGAGAGATTATTCAGCGTTAATTGATTTCCGGTTGTTATTTTGCGATAAGTGACGGATGATTGAACAATAGGATCATATTATATATTTAAATGAGAGAGACCAGAGCGTGGGACAGAGAACGGTGAGAGAGAGCGGGAGATTAAGTTGATTTTATAAAATAAAACGTGAAGTTTCGGAACATAGCAGATTCTTTAGTCTCATTTCCGACACGACTTCTCTCGCGTTACTTGAACGAAAATAACGCTTCTTGAAATTTGTTTTATTTAATTCCTGTTCTTTTGTGGACCTTTAATGCATGATGGAACCAGTGCAAACTTTAAAGCAATTTATAAAAGCCCTACAAATTTTCCAATGCTAAATTTAACACCACTATATGAATTAATACATACGTTTTCTGTCGTATTCTGTTTCAGTGTATCTATAAATCAGATATGTCAAATTAGATTAGGCAACGAGTTTGAGGGCTGTCGCATTAAATCAAGTCCAATAGGGTCCTTTCGATATCATTGGACGCGCCTTCCTGAGAACTAGAAATGAACATGCAAACGAGGCTTAGAGGACCGCGCACGGGGAAAATTAAAAACAGAAACCGGTGCACTGTATGTAATGTGTAAGTTACCATTATTTTTCCAAAGTTATGGTGAACTTTTGTTCTGTAGCGAACTGCTTGAACAGTTCTAGGAATCGTCCGGATCTTTCCTTTTTCTGCTTCCCTTCCGAACAGAATTCTAGAAGGCTTTGGAAGAACTTTTGTCGACGAAATGATCCCGAATTCCGAGGTAAAAAAAACCCTCGGATTTGCAGTGCACATTTCGAGGCTTCCTCCATCAAAAATTCCCTTGGCGGGAGAAGAGAAATTATTCCAGGTGAATTGCCGAAGTATTTTAATCCCTCAACAAACGAGGGTCCTGTTTCTTCTCGTGAAAAAAGACTGGATGACAGGAAGAAACGAACATCTCATGAGCAATGTCCTAAACCTAAAAAGAGTAGGACGGTTACAAAGGAAGGCAAAGATACCTGGGTCGCAACAAGCAACGAGGCAGTTCTTTTGGATCACAATTATTGTCAGCGTCTTCTAAACAATGACAAGGGAACTCAAACAGACTTTCCTTTTGAAGATTTACAGGTTTTAAACAGTGAAATTAATAGTTTGAAGGAGGAAAACGCAAATCTTAAGGCAAAGTTGACAAACAGCAAGCAGCTGAAAAGAGAGCTATTTGTGGATGATGTTTTAAAAGATGACGAGTCAGTCAAATTTTACACAGGGATACCTAGCCTGGCTTGCTTAACAATGATATTTAATTTGTTAAAGCCCTTTGCAGAAAAACTTAAGTACTGGGACAAAAACAAAGAGAAGGAAGTTACATATCAAAAAGATTCAAGCAAAAAAAAGCCTGGAAAGCAAAGATTATTGACCATTATGGAAGAGTTCATCTTAACTTTGGTGAGACTCAGACTTGGGCTTTTAAGCAGACATCTTTCAGATATATTTGGAGTATCAGAGGGAACAGTTAGCAAAGTCTTTACAACTTGGGTTTGTTTTCTGTCTACAGTTTTTCGTGACATTCTCCTTAAATGGCCTTGTAAGGAAGACATTAAGAAAACTTTACCACGGTCTTTTTGTAAGTTTCCTAGCACAAGAATAATAATAGACTGTACTGAGATATTTTTACAAAAGCCAACATCCCCTAGTGCCCAGAGGGCCACCTGGAGTAACTATAAACAGCACAACACAATGAAAGCACTAGTGGGAATCTCACCTACAGGTTATTTCACCTTTGTTTCTAAACTATGGACTGGAAATGTCAGCGATAGATATATTACTGAAAAAAGTGGTCTACTGGACAAACTTGAAGAGGGGGATTCTGTTATGGCAGACAAAGGCTTCAACATCAGGGATCTGCTTACAAGAAAGAAAGTAGCACTTAATATCCCACCACTTTGCAAAGGTAACTCACCCTTTAAAGTTTAGTGTTTTAGTTAGATAAAGGGAGTTTCAGAGGGAAGGAATGAGAGAAGGTATGGAAAAAGCAAACAGATGGTCTCCTTAGGCTGGTAAAAAATCTGATATAGCAACATACCTATATCTAATTGGTAGTAACGATGAAGTTGAAGTTACTTAACAGGTACAAATTCTTATCAGTATTTTTATTAATGGTTAAGGCAAGCTGCTCATCAGGGAGATACATGTAACCATTACTTTAACTCAATCTCACAAATATGTTTATAAAGGCTGCAGTTCCCATCATATGTGATCTCTTTTCTAGGTGCTTTGATATTTAACATAGACAGCTTTGACTGAAAAACAGCAAGTACTTCTCTATCAGTAGCTTCTCAAGTTGGCATTTACTTAATTTGAAATCTCTTTTTTTACTCAGGAAAGCAACTGTCTAAGAAGGCAGTAAAATCTACCCGTGCCATTGCCAGTGTTCGGATCCATGTAGAACGTGCCATTGGACGACTTAAGGACTTTAGAATTCTACAAGGGAACTTTCTTGTTCCAATGCTGCCCATTGCTGACAACATTTTTAGTGTGTGTGCTGCTCTGTGCAATTTGCTACCACCCCTGGCTAAATAACTACTGCTGCCTTGTGAGCTGAGAAGCACAATAAGTTTGTAACTTTGAACAATTACCAGTCAGTTTATGTTAATGGTTAATAACACATATCAAAAATCTTCTTTAGACCCACTGAGGAATTATCCAGCATTGAGCATCAGCATTCACCACCAATGATAGTCCCTTATAATGATTTAAGTATGTCATGGTGAAAGAGTTCCTGAACTATGTATTTTAAGAAAAATTTTCTCAGCTTCTCAAGCATTTCGTTCCACAACTCACTGTCAAACTTGACATTGACAATCAATATTCCTTTGAAGGTATAAATAACTAGATCACAGCAATGAATCCCTGTTATTCCCATCAGACCCTGAATTTGATAGTTCCATTTTGTTTCTTTTTTTAGTATATATTTGTCACCAACAAACACGAGCTTCTCCTCAGCTGCAACCTGTGGAGGGAGATTTCTTTTTGCATACATGCTCTTAATTTCAATTAACTTCTTCTGACAGCACTCACAAATCCTGACACCATCAGGACTGGCTCCCAAGAAGGGCCATAGTGTGTTTACTATTAGTCCACTGTTTTTTATTGACAACTTCTCATGGTTTCTCTTTTGTTTTTTAATGTAGAGATCAAGTGCTTTCTTTTCCTTTTCATGACCCCATGTTAACTGTTTTGGCATTGCATCTTCAGCAATTGGACAGTAATTCATAAGATGCTTCACAGTGTTTCTCTTGTCTGTGCTCTCTCTGAGGTGGCACACGGTGTAAAATGAGGAAGCTGTAATTCTTCCTGCCCTTTGATCAAACCAAAATTGGGACTGGGATTGATTGACAGTCTTTTTGTTGATCATTTCTGCTTGCTCTTCATTAAATGAAATAGACTCAAGGAACTCAGTTGCAAGTTCTGTAGAGACTGTAGGTGTCACTTTTTCAATATTAACAGAAACAAACACTTTAGCATAATCACTCATTGAATAAACATCAACACTTTGAACACTTTCTTGTTTACTGACATTTAAATCATCACTTATCAAAGCCCTGATTTCTTCCTCTGTTTGCCCTGGTTCTTCAGCTGAATGTAAGAAAGGGAGAGCTGAAGAACCTGGGAATGTTTCCAGCAACCCAGCTTTGAACTGTTGTTCTAATTCAGCTGGGTCATAAGGAATACAAAGTGGATTAAAATCTCTTGGCTTTGCAGAGTCTTTTACTGTCACACCATAGCCACCACTATTTGTTTGTAGCTCCTGAATAGGCAAACTTCCCTCATTTCTCTTTCCTTTCTTTTTCCACATGCATTGTCTTGATGTACATGACTGGAGATCATTGAATCGTACGCTTGCTTCCAGATCAAACAGTGCTGCAGCTATGTGGCGACAACCTCCATCTGCCCTATCAAATAGAGACCAAGATGACTGATATTTATTAAACATTGTCCTCACACAAATAAAATGATCAAAAAAGCAAGTGATTTTCAGTCATCTGCTTGTTTTTTCTGTATATTAATCTTATAGTAGAGTGAAACATTTGGTACACTGAAATGTAGCCAATAGCTTAATTTTTTTTTCTTTGAAAGTTAGTAGTGATATATTATCACACAAGTTTCATTTTTTATTAATTCAGTTAGTTAGCTGGGTTTTTTTAATTAATGTATTTCAGATATAGCATATCTGTATGTTGTTTACATCAACATTAAAAATAGTCCAACAATTTATCAGCTGATCATAACAGGTAAACATACATCTCTCATTTTAGACTTTTAGCTCGTATATATTTCAAATGACTCTGGCTCATTGTACATCTTAAGGCTAATTACCTTGTAGTAAGAGTAGATGAAAATACATACCCTCCTTTGCATGGGCAGTAGGCTGAATGCACACTTCCATCCTTCTTTAAAATAAAAAAACCCTTATATGTTGCTGACCCATCGTCAGCCTTGGACCTTTCAGTTGGCTTTACAGCAAACAGAAAATAACTGTAGCTGCTGGCACTAGATTGTGGCGGATGGTAACAAAGGTCTTCTACGTGTCCATCGAAGTACAACTTGTATCCCAGAAGAGATTTGTAACTTTTTAGGCTTTCGGCGTTATACCCGGGATCCTTTCCCACTAGATAATTAAAAAGATCAGGAAATCTAAAGTCTGGTACTTCCGAAAAATTGTGGGTCCATTTACCAAAAGCCTGATTTTCTTTGTTCAACGGATTGGCCAAGTACCCTTCATTGTTAGTTTTCAGTTGCTCTTTCATTGAAATTGCTGGATCGACTGGCTCTTCTTCTTCTGAGATTTTCGGGACTTTTATCTCCTCACTTTTTACACAAAGTTCTACTAGTTCATTCTTGCGCTTTCCCGAGCTTTGAATGCCTCTTTGTTTTAAATATTCTTTTAACCAAGGAACTGGTTTAGTGCTGAAGATGCCCGCACCAGAGCTGGCATCCATTTTGTCCTCTAAGCCTCGTTCACATGTTGGTTTCTAGTTCTCAGGAACACGCGTCCGAGAATGTCGAAAGGACCCTATTAGAGAACGATTCTAAAGCCGGTATGAATATTTGTCAGCCGTTTCGGTTATTTAAAAAAATACATATATATATATCCCTTTAAGATTTTAATGCTTTTTCTGCATTGAATCAATCAAAGTCATGGAAACATCTGGAAATAAATAAAAAAGATAACGAAAAGATTCTTCTTTAATTCTGACAAGTCCCACACACAAGCGAAATGATCTTGCGGAAATGATTTGGCAGACAGATTTTCATGGACTATGATAAATTCTACTCTAATCCAATTTCAAAGACATGTAAAGATTTTATTCTTTCAATCAGCACAAACTCCATGAATCGATAATCTGAATGTGCATATATAACCACTGTAACAGATAACAGATTTACACCAAGTTCTTGCTGTAGTAATAATGGCTAAAAAAAACTAACGCATATCAGTCACGTTTCTTTATAAGAGATGTCCTTTTTCGAATACAGTTGAGTTCACCGTTTCCAGGTTGACTTAGAGTGATGATATCAATTTTCCTTTTTTCTAATCAATTCATTGGAGGAAATGCAAAAGTTGATTCACCAACTTTTAGGAGTCAGTGAAGATCACCGTTACTTGGTTGACGCAGAAAGATGTTATCAATAGTTTTTAATTTTCATCAGAGAAAATGCAAAAAATCTGATGAACTGATAACTAGGCTACATTATGAGGTGATTTGATGGAACACCAACAACTATATCGTCTGAAGGAAAGTGTTTAAAATAGTCTGGATCTTAGTAAAGATTCAAACCAGAGATAATCACGTTTTTAGACTGATATTTTGGCAAAAATTGTACAAACTGTTTCGATAATCAATATAGAAAATCGTTCAGTTTGAAAGACGGTAGATTTCAAACTTGGTCGTCGTTTTAAGATTAAACACGCACGTTTAAACATCCGAAGGCTTTCCTACTCTTTTTTTTCACGGTTTTAGTACTTTTAAATCTTCATACAACCATGGCCAGCTACTCTATTAATAACGTTTAAAGGGCGACTACTCTATGTTTTAATACAAAAAAAAGTCAGTTTGAAATACGAATTTTGGAATGGAAATAGCATATAGATTTGTAAGAGGCACATCAAATGTTCAAGTTTAGTGGACACGAGCTGTTTATCCCCTCCAAAAGGCCAAAAATACAACATTTATTAACTTCTCCTTCTTCCCAGCCATCTGTTTTTTGAAAGCATTGAAGGCAATCAACACCTCATCATCGCTAGAAAATACCAAACTGAACTTTCCACAGATAATTAAATTATATCTCCTAGGAAGATAAAGGAATGAAGTTCCGACAAATATTGATCGAATGTAATCATTGTTACAGAATTATTAGGCTTTGTTTTAAATAATCCCCACGACGAAAGAAAAATCGTGGAGACTGCTGACAATGAAGTGCGGCACGAGAGGAAAATAACAGAAAACAACGGAAAAAATACGCAGCAAGTTGGCGGAAAGAACAGTAATTGGTAATGAACGGTTTTACTCGTAGTGAAATCCTAAATACATTAAGAGAAAAATAAAAAGCCTTTAATGAGAGATAGTTTCGACGAATAATTCTAAAAATGAATTTGTATTTTGATTTTCTCAGAAGTTAACCCCTTATTACCGCAAGTGAGCCCTGAGCACGATTCAGTGTTCTTTCTGTATTGTGAGATTTGAAGAATTATGTTTTTTTCGTCTTCTCTCGAGCGTGTGACAGAGAGGAAAATTCTGAGCTCCCACGAGCAAATGCACCCCAGACCCTCAGATACCGCGCTCCGATGCTCTAGCACTGAACTTCAAAGAACTCTATAGTAAGCAATGCTATTACACACGTCATTGACAGACGTTCTTCATAGCAACTCTGTTGAAGAGTTTCCCGTTTGAAAGACGGTAAATAAAGGACTTGGTGGTCGTGAGGAAAAGTTAAAAAATTTCTCACGAGCGCAAGAAATCTATGCTGTAGTGCGTTCCGACAATCAAATATTTAAGACCCTTAAAAATATAAATTCCACCACCTTTTAACGAAAGACGCAGAGAAAATGAAAAAGAAAATACGAAAATTATGAGATAACAAATTTCTCGCAATTAGCTCTTCCATCACGCGAAATTGCTAATCATATTTAAGCAAAATCCTTATTTTAGGTGAGTTATTCGGTAGAAACGTTTCTAGATGTTGCGCCGGAAATATTTACGTTGTCGCGTCATTCCAAACGCCACCACCAAAGTTCAATTTTTGTTCCTATACGAAAAAAAATATATTAAAGAAAAAACCTTCATTTTTCATCCTACGCAAGCAGGAAGGAAAGGTGAAAACAAAATTTCAAAAGCTTTGAGAAATGTGACAAATAAGCGAATAAGCATATGTAGTTTTACACGTCGTCGGAAGCTAGAGTCTTACGAGATAAAAATTTATTTAATTACGATAGACTCGTGAAAAGTAAATAGAGGAAACGACCCTAATGAGTTTCCTTTAATAATCTCTGCGTGCCTTCTATTCTTCTGTTTCACTTGATGTGTCCTCTGAGATAAATTCATATTCAATTATCTTCAATTGATGTTGCTGTTAAATTTATTCGTGATTTCTATATGACAAAAGGAACGATAAAGCTGTCATGATCGCGTGCACGTGCGTGGTGTGTGAACAACGCACGTGATAATAAGCTTTTCTTTGCGCACGTAGGACATTTCAACGTTCAAAATACCTTTCCAACTATTAGTCAACTTTTAACCCCTGTTCCCTTAAAAATTTTGGAAATTTTGTTCCTTTGCAAATAAATATTGCTTGTATGACTAATCTAGTAATGAACATTTGAACTCTGGGACTTAGACACACGAAAAGTGCTGGATCTTTGCATACATCATGAAATTTTACTAATTTTCATATTAATTTCTTAAAGTACTATGTTGACAGATCTCTGTTCAAATAAAATAAATTTTAATGTTGAAATAAAGACTCTTCCATTTTAAGAAGCTCTGATAATATTTCTGAACATGTAAAACCTTTTTATTATGAGCAATAATTTAAATAGCAGACTACTATCTCAGTAATCCTTGTCATAGTCTTCTGCAATAAAGATTTTATTGTTTAACAAATATATTCTGTTTTTTAGTATCTGTAAAGTAATACATCACAGATGACATCAAAATGAGTTGTGAGAGAAAAAAAATGGCTGATGTTCTGACAACATTTTGATGTGTTCTATCATCATTTACTGTCCAAAATGTGAAATAAAGACTCTTCCATTTTAAGAACCTCTAAGGATATTTCTGAACATGTAAAACCTTTTTATTATGAGCAATAATTTGAATAGTTGACTGCTATCTCAATAATCCTTGTCAAAGTCTTCTACAATGAAGATTTCATTGTTTAACAAATATATTATGCTTTTTAGTATCTGTAAAGTAATATATCCCAGATGACATCAAAATGTGTTGAATGAAAAAACAAAATGGTTGATGCTCTGACAATATTTTGATGCGTTCTGTTATCTTTTACTATCCAGAGCCACAGCAATGTGGAATCTATTTGTTTCATATGACAAATAGTACAATGTTGTTAATAGTGACATCATCCATGCATCTGTCCTCCAATAGATTATGCGTAAGAACCAAAATGCGTATATAATTTAGCTTATAAAGAGCAATAACCAATGAAATACTGAAATTATCCACACCAGACATCATGGCTTCTTTAAAAACCATATGAGGCAGACAATACTCTTAGTTGATCCCAGAAGAGTAAACTCAAGATTGTGTGTGGACCAATTCTGAAATAATGTGGTCCAAAACCCTTATATAACCCTAAAATACCTTCCTGTTTGAATACTTTGATGAAGCAGTCTGTAAATCCATTATATAACAGTCCCTTACCACTTGCACTGGTGCCTTGGTTGTAAAGGCGTGTACTTACCACATCAAAAGGTGTCATAAATGTAACTACTGCAATACTGCTTATCATGCTGGCAGAAGCTGGGATAAGCCAGCTCCTTGCTGGAAAGAAATTTGTTTGCAAAATTCTTTCCTTGGTGGTTGAAAAAGTTGATAACTGAACCGCAGATCCAACCATGACGCGGGCAAGAGCACCACTGACCCCTCGCCAAAGTCCTTTAATGCCAAACTGCTGGTAAATACCAGATATTGCTTGGAGAAAGCCAGTGTGTCTATGCTGAAATCCAACTGCTATTGTGTCTGTAGCTTGAGATTGCAGTTGTGTCTTTACCTTACATAATTTAAAAGCATAACACACATCACATCAGCAGCCACGTAAAGCTACCTACTCCAAAAAAATTCTTACAAGTATATGGCCATTGCCTTGATCCCTGTTAAATTACAGTTTAGTTCAGAGGTGATTTGTGATTCATGAAATGAATTTGACACTTTGACCCTAAAAGTGACACATTAACCCCTTAACTCCCAAGATCTGATTGTTAATTCTCCCCTCTAGCTGCTACACTTTTCCCTGTGAATAAGTTATGAGAACTTGGTGCTAGATCAAGATAGCAGCTTCTACCTGATATGTTTGAATATTCTCATTACCTGTTTGCTGAATAATGTATGGATATTGTAGGGAGAAGTTTTATGTTAATCACTTCTGGGAGTTAAAGGGTTAAGGCCATGGGATAGGGATAAAGGAAATAATCACTAAGTAAAGCAGCTCTTGATTATTAAACAAATTCTCCCTGTTAACACCTGAAGAAATGTATGGTGAACAGTATGGAGAATATGCATTCTGATAGTAAGGTGTTAAGGGTGAAGACACAAATGAAGCAAAATTTAAGGTGCAAGTTTTTAATGGCTGATGAGGAAAACCAAGAGTGGAGGCAAATGAATAAAGGAGGTAAGTTTCTGAAGAAACTGTGGTGCTGTCTTGGTGGGTGGGGAGAGAGATTACAAGATAATTTGATTTTATCCACTGAGTTGATAGCGTAAATTGGTCACCGTAAAAGCTTCTAAAGCTGACATGTTGAGCGTCACCCCTTGGTCAGAGCGTCTGAACATTCAACAGATTTGGAACTTGTGTGACAGTCACGCTACGTGATAATGATTTGTCCTTTCCAAAATTCTTTATCAATGTTGAACGTAGCGTGATACATCATGAAATCTAAAAGCTTACGTATACAGAGTATCTTTTTACAGCTAAGTACTTACCATGTATGCCGGACTCGCTAAAAAAGCTCCTGTGGCTCCCGAAATGCCACCGGCAACTAGGCAACGCCAAAACACAATTTCACCTTCGCTGTCGGCAGTCAGTTTTAAGTTTGTAAAGACCTGATAAGAACCGAGCCGGCAGCCGTTCATCACAGCTTGGTAAACTAGAGCAGGAACAAGTCCGCTCTGCAACGATCTGAGGCCGTCGTATCGACCGATCGTGTAAAACGCGTGGAAAGCATTCTTGTAATGGACCGCGTACGTTCCCCGCGCCTTCAGTTCTCCTTGAAGTTGAATCCGTGTTTTGGCAACTTCGAGAGGATTTGTGAACAGGCAAGCGCCACTGGCAGCTGTAGCACCTAACCCAAATTCTTTTAACTGTTGTTGCATTTTTGGGCAATGTGGTGGAGGTGGAACTAATCTTGTTTGCGCAAAACTTGATCTTTCACGTCCCGGGTTTTACGGCTTTTAGGATCAGCGGTGAAACGCAGAAGCATAGATTTTACGTTCTCTGTCAGTGGTCATTTTTAAACAACCAATCAAAGTGCTTGTTTTATCGATTTAGTGCACCATGCTTGATTCTTCGAGTACATCTATAGCGGTGAAATATGTTGCGTATCTCTCGTCAAATTTTACAAATCCAGAACGCATCCAAGACATGTGTGAGGACTATGGCAAAGAAAAGAGAATACACGAAGAAAACTACGAGGAAAATGAGAGAGGAAGGGTGGGTTTTTGACGATAAAGGACAGCCTAAAAAGAGACTTCCAGATATTAAAATCCCTTCTAGATTGAATGTTATTCTGTTGGATGAGCACGAGAAGCTTGGAAATGCAGGACAAATGATTTCTGTGAAAGCTGGATACGCCAGAAATGTTCTGGTACCTGAAGGAATTGCTATCTATTCAACGGAGGAAAACAAGAAACGATTTCTTAGCTTTGATGCTGTGGACGACAGCCCTGAAACGCCTGTGTGTCCGAGATTTTTAAAGTTTCTGCAAAGTACTCAATTGAAAATTCAACGAAAGGAGGGGAGCGAATTTTTCGAGGTGAATGAGCATCATATAGCTTTGGAATACGAATCACAGTTTGAGCTGTTCGTGCCAGTACACTGTGTAAAACTAGAAGAGCCCATAACAACATTTGGAGACTTTGAGGTCAATATTGCGGTCAGGGATAATGTTCTGGTGCCTATGAAAATTACCGTGGAACAATGGAGCCCTGATTTGCCAGACTGGGTTGAAGCAGCCTTGAAAACCGAGAGTGATGAAGAGGAGAAAGTGCAAGCTAAAGGCGACTGACGTTTGGGAAACACAACAGGGAAACACTTTGAATTATGAAGCTTGAACACGCCCCCCCATATGGGCATTTGACACTACCCTCCTGGGATGAGGAATTTGGACCTTGGCTATGTGGGTTAGAGCAAGTTTGATATGGAGAAACTTAAATATCTGGTTTAGTAACAGAATGGTTTAGAAAGACAATTGTTTTCATTGAGAATGACTCTTATTGACCAAAAACCTAATGGCAGCATTAAAACCACTATGTAATGTTGATAAATTCTACCACATTTGTTGATCACAAATAATCCCTCATTAAAAAATTGGGGTAGAGTAGGGCATTTAAATGCAGTTTTGGTCCAAGAGGGAAGGAGAGAGGGATGTTGAAGTTAAGAATTGATTGATGCACCCTCATGGGCTTTTGACTTTTTAGACACAATGCAAAGAAAGGTGCTGGGCTAGTTGTCCAGATTCAAATTTTGGACATGAGCCAGAAGCTACAGCAAGTAGAGGCTTATACCTGAACCACTCCACACGTAGTATGAATTAACCCTTTCACCTTAAAATCAGTATGCATATTCTCCACACTGTCTTCTGCACATTTTCCATGGAACTGACATGCAGAATGTGTCTACCAATTGAGAGCTTTTCCCTTAATCTCTAATTCAGCAGTGATACTTTAACAAAAAAGCTTTCTAAGGGTTATATTGTTAATAAAGAATGCAAAGTTTTCTCTTTTTGTTTGGGTTCAATTTATATTCTGTAGAGCATTCCTTTTTTTTGAATAAGTTCCTACAAGAAAATGTTCTTAACCCTTTACACCCCAATATCAGTATGCATATTCTCCATACTGTCCTCTATACGTTCCAAAGGTGCAGACAAGGAGAATTTGTTTTTATACGTATAACATAAAAGGAAGTTTGAAGGGTACACAATATCTCAAATCTGACAGTTATGCCGATGATTTTGCAACTCTTCAAAGCAATATGAGGCTTCCAGGTTAAATTTTTGTCAGTTAGCACTCCTAACTGGACTGACTCTCCTCAGCAAGGTTATGAAAATCCTGTGTTTATCTGGCCTCCCAAGGAGGAAAGATGAGACTTATCTGCCACCTCTTGTTTTCATTTTGCTGTGGCAAAAGTAAAATTAAGGGGTAGAAACTCTACTATGAGCAGGATGAAATAACAAAATGGAAAATTGTGATTTTTTTTTTTAATGAGAAGAGGGGAAAAACGCAAACTAAAGAGAGACAAAAAAGAGGAGATTAAAAATTAAAAAAAAAAAGAAAAAAAAGAAAAATCTTTCAAGTCTTGGTATATTATGTTCACCTTACATGACCCAACTACTGAGATTGAGGCTGAAATCTGATTAGCCCAGTGTAGCAAAAATGGCGGAAATTCCAAAATGGTTGAACGTAAAGGCATGTCACTTTGAAAACAAACAAGATAGGCGAACAAATATGGTTTCAAACTTAAATGGGGATTAGTTCAGTTAGATGATAATTTCAGTGGAGAAAATGAGTCGTAAAGTCATTTCTCCAACGATGCGATCGAGTTCGAATTCATCGCCACAACACACTTTTGAGGTGATGCAGCGTCGGTTACAAATGGCTGAAGAAGAGACGAAAAAGTTAGTGGATCAACTGGCCGATTACGGTTTTAGCAGAGATCGCCCCGAGAATGATGAAAATGGTAAAAGTGGGAGAATTAATCCCGTTCAACCATTCAAAGCCACGGGATCGATCTCCCCAGAAACAGAAATTCTTCAACGAAATTATGAACAAATGGTTTCAAGAGTTTGTCGCGCTGAAAGTACAATTCAATCATTAAAACTTGCAATGTGTAGTCTTGAGGCTGAAAAGAATCTTGCCATGATAGATAAGGAGCCAGATATGGCGCCTCTTCCTAAAGATACGTACGAGAATGAGATTAAAAAACTTCGAAAGGACTTGCATCGGTACAAAAAAGAATTGGAGACTTGTGAGAAAGAGAAAAAGGAAAGCCAGACTGTGGTGAAGCGACTTGCTTCGGAGCTGGACACATCTACTCAAATTAACGAACAGAATAGATTGAAAATGGAAGAACTCAAGCTAAATAAACAAAAATCAATCAAGAAAATTAACGAGGTAGGTAAAGACCTCAACGATGCCTCTTTGATTTTTTTGGTGATATTTGCTGATTCCAAGACGGCAAAAGAACTTAGCAAGCTTTAATTTGAACTATTCTTGTGGGCCTGTAAAAGTTTAACGCTATGCTTTTTTCCGTGAATTTTTTTAGCAGTCAGCCATGATGACAGTATTTCCAGCTCCACTTTTAACCTTAATCCCAAAGATCTGATGGTTAATTCTCCCCTTTAGCTGCTTGACATTTCCTTGTAAATGACTTTACTTTTTTACAATTTAATGACAAGAGAGACTAAGAAACATAAAGAATGCCATAAGGATGGTCAGCAAAAGGGTCACAGACCCCATACGAGATTGACCACCTTAAACTTAAGAAAAAAGAAAAAAAATTGGAAAAGGGAATTATGGATATAAAAAAGTACAACTGATAATCAGCATATAAAAATGTATAGAAATATTCAAGAGATTATCAAGCAGCCAAGAAATCAGCTACATGTACTCCCTTCTTAGAACTGAAAAATACTTGGAGCACAACAAAATTAGTTACAAGAATTTGATGCACAATCAAGATAACTTCTACCTGATAGGTTAGAGTATTCTCATTAACCGTTAGCTGGATAATTCGGGAATATCATAGAGAGAAGTTACATGTTAATCTCTTCTGGGAGGGCTAAACAGCTGGAGTTGAAGCATGCAAGTCAACATGAAATAATTTTATTTTTCTCCCTCAGCTTACAGATGAATTAAACAGAGAAAAAGATCTTCGATCAAGTCTCGAAGAATCGCATCTCTCTCTTCTTCAAAGAGTATCAGATATGGAAAAGATTGTAGAGTCTGGACGGGGGGATGTTCAGACATTAGCGCAGGACTGCCAAACACTGAGGAGGGAGGCTGTGTCAGCCAGGGAAGAGTTGGAGAAGGTACAGCAAGCTAAGGGGCAACTGGAAGTCCTTGTCACTCAACTTCAGGAAGATACAGGTGTAGTATATCCAACTAGATCAACAATGAAATTTTCATCAGCTTGCATTACAAAGCACTGGAGAATTTTCTGTTTCATTGGCAGATTTTTACATAATGTAATTCTCTGATTCATTGATTAAAAAATGAGAAAAGGGTTACAAAACAGTATTCAGCACTTGAATCAATTAGCTTATTCAGCCAGAGCTTATCGCAGTTTCCACTATGATAGCTAGCAAGGCAAGTGACAAGGAGTATTACAACTCCCCCCTGGATGGGATGCAAGTCCATCCCAAGGTTACCCCCAGCATTTCATCAGGCTTCCTTGACAGTTAGCCACTATCCTTTTGTACTCATGATGGAGAGAGAGTCACTGTGAGAGAGAAGTGTTTTGCTCAAAAACATGACACAATGACTTGGCAAGATCTTGAGCTTAGACCTCTCAACCTGAAGTCCAGTGCACTGACTGCAGGGCCATCAGGTTACTCACTACTAAACAATATTGCTGAATAATTTGATATCATATTATATCAGGACACTGGTTTTCTAACTATTCATAATTTTGTCTTCTTATTTTACAGTAAACTCTGATTCTCAACTAGCTACTCTCACAGTGGAGAGAAAGGTTTGTCTCACTTAACCAAACACCAATTTCTCAGAACTAGCAATAACCCTTTCACTCCCAAGATCTAATTAGTAGTTCTCCTTACTGTCTGCCTTACAATTCTTATGATGTTAGTTTTGAGAATTTGGTATTGGATCAACTAAGAATCTTTAATAATAAGTGAATGGGTAGATGGATAATTAAGTGATAATTATATATTCAGACATGTCAATCAAAGATCTCTTTTGCTCCTATAGACTTTAAATGCAGATGTAACAAAATTCAGGAATGAGAACAAGGAACTGAGACAACAATTTGAAGTTCTTCGCAAGAGTTATGAAGATCTTAAGGTAAATAGCTAGCTCTTGTAGAATCTCTAGATGTCCTTCTCTATATCAACTTGCTTTTCAACATAGAACAATTTTGTAAATCAGTATATTGAAGTCAGTTATTGAAAGTAGTGCTAAATTAATCTTCTCTCTCTTTTCAATTAAATTTTAATTAGCTTTCTTGCACTACAATTTCAGGGAGCTCATGAGAAAATTCTTATGGAACATTATAAAACCAGTGATACACTGAAGACAATGACTGCAGACAACAAAGTGCTTGTCTCACAACATCAGGGTGCTTTGCAACGAGAACGAGACCAGTGGAATAATCGAATGGCTGAACAGGAGAGAGAATTGGAGAGATACAGACATGAGATAGCACAAGAAGTGGCCAGAGAAAAAGAAAAACAACAGTACATGGAAAATGAAAGGTAAACATGAGTTGTCTGCATGTATTGTGCATACAATGTCACATGTCTGTATTATAATATGTCATGCAATTGATAGGATTTGATTTTCCCTTTGATGCCTAAGATTGATTGGCTTGCAATTTCTCCTTACAGATCCTCTTTTAATCAAAGGTCATGAGAATAAAGGAAATGATCACCAAATAAATCCTTTAACTCCCAGAAGTGATAAACATGTGATTTCTTCCCTAAAACATCTATATTTAATCCAGCAAACATGCAGCGAGAATAATCAAACTTATTAGGTATAAGTTGTTCTCTTGATCTAACACCAAATTCTCATGACTAATATACAAGGAAATGTGTAGAAGTCAGAGGGAAGAATTAACTACCAGATCTTGGGATTTAAGAAGCTCCTGATTGTCAAACAAATTCTCCTCGTCAACACCATTTGGAGAATGTGAATACTAATACTAGGATGAAGAGAGTTACAGTCCTGCATCTAAATGTGTGAATTTTTGTCATTTACCTTTTGTTAACCTTTACTTTTATCCAGATCTGCTCTTAAAGAAGAGATCAATAAGCTTCACAGGCAGTTGTTAGATGAGAGAGGGAAGACTGACCAACTCAAACAGGAATTTGTAAGTTTTTAACTGTAAAAAAAAGAGCTATTAGTTCTATATTTTCTGTATTTACTAGCTTAACTCTTTGCCACCTTAGAGTGACTAGCATCTAATTTCTCCCAACATATTTCCCCTGAATCCCACAGTAGGGTGAGAAGAACAGAGGAAATGATCACCAACTAAAATGATTGTCAAATAAATTCTCCTTATCAGCACCTTAGGAGATGTATAGAGAACAGAATGGAGAATATAGGGGATGGCATCTTCTGACGTTTCTGCTCTCGAATGAGGCACATACAGTAATCAAGAGTAGTGCTCTTGAAATCAAGTTATATACGATGCCTGGATGTTTGATTTCTTTTAATTGTGAGCTGACTTAGTTCTTTGTGCCACTTTCCAAGATTTTCTCTCTTAGTGCAACTCCTGAAGCTTTGAGTAAAGTTAGCTTCATATCGCTAATTTTCAGGACAGAGAGGTATTTACTCTACAAGCCAAGATAGAGGAATTGACCAGGGAAAGAGAGAATTTGACCAAAGAAAATGATGTCGTAAGAAATGAGGTACACTCACATGTGCATTTAGAACTTCTCATCAGTGTGTGAAAATTATGCACCAAATAATGGCTGTCTTTTCGTAAATGATCATTGATATTTCAGGTGAACCAAGCTGTTAGCGACTTTTCAAATGAAAGGGACAAAGTTGTTGGAAAACTGAAAGATGCTGAGGTAATTAAACATGAAACTTCAACTTCAGGCTTTTGCTCATCGCTCGCATTTTTCCGCGCCTCAAGGCTCGGAAAATACAACGCAACTCGCAAAATATTCACCTGTACTTTATGTTAAACCATGGAATAAGTGTTTCCCTTGCAATTCACTGGTAACTATTGTCACAGGGATAGCTCTATCTTTTCAAATCAGAATTTTATTTAGACTGCTAACACACAGAAGCTAGTTTAAGCTAAAAACATAGATATAATTTAAGTTAACCGAGATTAAAAAAAAATAACCAACAAAAATGAATACAAACGAAACGAAAGGAAAATAGTTACATTGATAATGCCTAATATATAATTACAAAAGCGAATAACTTCTAAGTTGAAGAAGACTTTTGGACAGAGAACTGCGCTAAGCGCGACTTAAGGTAAAAGAGACTGGCTTTAAATTCAAGAGGACTGCGTTATTACGTGCGGTATGAAAACGCACGAAAAAGTTGTAACTGACGAAGAAAAACGATAGCAAACTTAACAAAAAACACCGAGGAGGAGGTATAATAAAATAAAGGGCGAAATAATTAGAAAGCGGTTTAGATCTGACACCTATCGCTATTCTTGATAGTGGTGAGATAAGTGTCCTACACAGACACGGAGTCAAGCGCTCTAACCGCTTGGCTACCGCGCCTCTCATAGACCTGTATTTGCACAACTAACGTATTATCGTCTTCTTGATAACAAAATTTATTTTCTAATCAGGGAGAGATCCATGGTCTGGAAGAATCAAAGAAGTTGCTTGAAGAGGAAAATCAGAAACTACTGGAAAGAATTTGTGCTCTCGAGGAAAAACAGGTACTAATGCAGTCAGGATCCGTCTCACAGCGACATACGAAAACGTGAAGTTTCAAAGAAGTTTCTATGCTTAATCGAATGCCTTCTCGTGAACGATCATCGTTTGAGTGCAGAGAAGCATTGTGAAAAATATTGACTAACGTTTCGTTTCTCGAGCATTGATTTACATGAAGAACGTTGCCAAGAGTAAAATTCTGGTTGCCACTGAGTGGTCAATTTTGTATTCTCATTGGTGACAAACTGGTCGCAATTTTTGACCTTTGCAATTAATCTCATTGGAGAGTTTCTAGATCAGTATCAATATCTGAGCAAGCAACGCACCCACCCCTCCCCTGACCCAACTACAGTCAACTGTTAACAAGCCAGGTTAATGTTGGGCTAGGGGAGGGGTAGGTTCGCATTTGCTCAGATACCAACATTGATCCGAGTTTGTGATATTAAACAGGAACAACCCCTACATATTTTTAAATCTTGAATTATTTTACATTAAAGGTCAGCCAAGGCCAAATTGAGGAAGCAATGAAAGGCATGATGGATTCGAAGAACAGACTAGCTTTTGAGAAGGGAAGCTTACAGGTAACTGAATATCACGATTGTAAACTATTTAAGCAATTTCTGGTCACTACAGGTTAAAATATGTTCAATGATAAATGTTTGTTACATCATTTGATGAATTTAAATCTTAAACGTTTGCAAGTACATTCCGATTTACTGAAACTCTTAGTTTTTTTACTCTATGTTCTTCTTTTACATTCTTCAGTCTCGGGTCGAACATCTTCAGCAAGAATTAAAGTCGTTTGGATCTATAAAGGTACGGGTTACAAATTTGTGTATTAAAAAAATGCAGGGCTCTTTTTAACACTGATTTAAGACATGTTTAGCTTCGAGCATTTTCTTTGTTGAAGCTGAAAAATAGGGCTACGTTCAAAATGCTATGTTTATTATTCAGTTACTGTTTTGTTACAGGCCGAAGCTGAACAGCTCAGAAAGATCAACACTAACTTACAAAACCAACAGAGCAAGGTATTCTGTTAACCTTTTAAAAAAATTATTTATTTTTATTTTATTAATTATTTATCAATGTTATTAATTGTTCTGCTCTGTTTGTCCTTCGCTCTCGTCACAAACTTGCGTCAGCTCAATTGAAAAACGCACGAAACAGACATTCTTTGTTCTCTTTCGTCTCTTAGAATTTAGTTGAAATGCAGTCCTATAAAAGCACAATAAAGAAACTGGAATCGCAGATAAGAGAGGTAAATTAATTTTCGCTCTGATTCTTAGAAATTGTGTACTATTTTTAACAACACACTATGATGCATTTTTGTAGAATTTGGCATATGATAGATAGCTTGTTAAAAATCTTGCAAAATTTTCGTGAGTTTGCAGGGAAAGGGGAACAGTAGATCTAGCTAATTACCACGTTTTTCAGCGATTTTGCGAATCATCAACCCAGTCAAAGGGAGTTATTTGACTGCTTATTTTATTTTCAGTCAAAATTGTGAGATTTTGTTCGGAGAATTCCAGATTCTATATTGTGGAAACAATTATATTCGAACATTTCCGAGGACGCTACGGAGATTTCCGGAGGCGATTAGAATACTTCTAACACTACTACCTATTCATTGCTTTGCTTATCGTGGAGGCTTCGCGGCAAGTACGATCTTTCACGAGAATTAAGTTTCCCTCGTATTGGCTGTGGTTAAAATCACTTTTGACAAAACTGTTACTTAGAGCTGTAATGGCTAATTTCCTTTTGTCGCGAGGAAAAAGTCGGCGGACATGTGCTGGCGTGATTTTTAAGTTTTTTGTCCGTAAAAATGAGAGATGGTGGATTTTTCGTTCTTGCAGGGTCAATCAGCACACAGCAGGAAGGATTCTGATTTACGATCAGTGATCCAGTCCAGAGAGAACGCTTTAAGAGAGGTGGAAAAACTTGTACAACATGCAGAGAGTTTGGAGAGAAAGTACAATGACAAGGTATTTTTGAAACAGTCTCTAATGATTCAATTCAATTTTATTTAATGTATAGGAAATGGGTTCAAAAACATCGACGAGTATGCAATCTATAATTTTCAGTTAGTTTAGCTAGGGTTCTAAATCAAAACTGTCTGGTCAGATCTATTAGTATTAAAGTTTCGTGTAGTCTTCTGAAGGAATCCAGTTTTGTAAATATTGTGGAAAGCGTCCCTGGAAAAGAAATGGCTTGTTGCGACTAACGTTAACCCTTGAACTCTTGAACAGAATCACCGTTGAATCAAATGTAAAGGTCATGAGAGAAAAAGTAAATGATCACCAATTTAAGAGACTTCTGATTGTCAAACGAATTCTCCTTGTCATTATCATAGGAAATTTAAAGAGAACAGTGTGGATAATTTTAATACGTATGTTGGGGTGTTAAGGGTAAAACGCCCTGAGATTTTCTGGGGCTTCTTTTTTGTTTCATTACTTTTTACCTTGCTTCTTTCCAGGTCGACTCATTGCAACGGTCGCTGAGCGATGCGCGGGAAAACAGCGGGCGGCTGTCCAGCACGATTGAAAGTTTGATGAAGTCACACGCAGAGCTACAGGAAGCTATGGAACGGCTTCAAACTGAAATGGGACAGAAAGACAGCGAGGTTAATATACTTCGGAGGGATAAGTGAGTGTTGTTTGAGATACCTTAAAGACCCGTTTATACTTCACAAGTTTTTTCTTAGCAGTGCAGATGGAAATAAATATGACGTGACTTTGCCTGGCAACTTCATAATTTCTAGAAAAGGACATGCCAGTTTTCAATGATAAGGAGTAGTCGTAGAATAAATAAGTTGACGGAGATGTCTTTGGAAAGAAAGTTGCCATTAAAGCGAGGAAAAATTGGAGGGAAATACTGTTCATGCAAGTTTTACCACAGTGAGATAATGTTTGTGGGCATAATCAAGGTCTGACTCAAAAGGATAAGAGTGACTCTGAGAGGGGCCCAAAACATGTCTATACCCAAGGAAAATACACTGTATTGCTATTATTATCACTTTGGAGGGCATTTAGAAATTAGAAGCTGACAGAATAATAAAAAAACAGTCCAAGAAATCACGCAAGCGTGCAAGCGGGCTAAAATACAGTCTAGCCCTTCCAAAATCTCCATTTTAGCCCTAAGATAGTCGTGTCTGTTGTTTGGTAGGATTTCCTCTCAGGAGCTCATCAAACAACTACAGTACGAGAATGATGCCTTGCAAAGTAAAATCATCTCCATCGAACAAACAGAGCTACAAGAGGTGAGTAGGAGGAACTATAGCTTAAAAGGTGAAAAACTATCCAATCTAGTTGGAAACATAACTCCTTAAAATATTTTTCATCGCGTTTCTCGCCTATGTAGTCCAGTACATCACCAAAAATTTCTATGTTCACAAAAAGTTTAAGAAATTTCGTTTGGCTAATAAAAAGGCAAGGCAACTGAAAGCGGTAAAATCATGTTAGGCATAAGACATGAGAACATTGATCTTGTTTCTGATTGGTTAAGGACGTATCTGATAGGTGATTGGTCGGGATAAAGCCCTCGTTCTCATAATTACGCTCTAATCATCATCCCATGTGACAAGCCCCCCTCTCGATATGCTTCCTGTCCGTAACTTCAAGTTTCTAATAACCCTCCCCCCCCATCTCCCACCCCTTTCCAATAAGCTCCTCCCCCCTTCGTTTCCACCATTACGTTAAAGTCAACAACTTTAACGTAATGGTGTCTGGAATTTTACAGCATCCTTTTTAAACAAATAAGGCTTTAAGCCAAAGAAATGTGTACTGCATGTGACATTCAATAACTTTGGGCGATTACTAAGGAGAAAAATTACTCTAATTTTAGTCTCCCGGAAATATCCCCCCTCACTCCATCCAGTTACCCCAGTCCCCCGATACACTTCTTCTCTGGTAGCCAGGGGAATTTTCAAGCCCCTGGACACCTGTTTGAGTGTTTTTAGAAGGCGCATTTTATTTCCCGGTCCTTTTAGTTAATTATCTATCTAATACCGAATAATTTTTTTAGCTTAGACCGTTACGTGAAGCGCTCTCCGATGCGCAAGTTGATCGCGAAGGAATGTCAGTCCAACTGGAAAGACTATTGTCGGCGAACAAAGAACTGCAGGACAACATAGAGGTGCTACAGACAGAGTTAGGAAGAAAGCAAGTGGAGTTTGAAAAATTGCTGGAAGGAAGGTGTTTTGCAATAATTTTCTCATAGTTCCCTGATCGAAGTTTTCATAGGTAGTGTCAAACTTAAAATCGTCATGCAAAAGATGCAAAAGATGTAGAATAATTATGCTTCCAGGCTCATTCAACTCATAACATTCTCTGTTGCCAGAGATCATCAAATTCGAGAGTCCCGCGAGCAGAAGGCTGTCGAGGTCGAGGAAAGAGTGGAAGAAGTATTTCGAAGAGGACAAAAGGACTTACAGGAAACGCGGGCGAAACACAAGAAAGAAATGTCCAAGGTAAAATTATTTTAAGAGGATTCTGTGCAATCTTGTAAAAACCAAAACCAACGTAACCACAACAACAAATCAGAGTTAAGGAAAATATCACAGCGAGCCAATGAGGATTTGAAGTCAAAACAGACAAAGTGCTCAAGCGCGGGAAAACTGAACGTAGGTGACCAAGTCGTGATTGGTTGTAGTTTTGTACTTGATCGGTCGAGAACGAAGCGTGAGCTTTCTGGACCAATCATTTAATCTAAAGACTAGCCTGCTTAAAGGTAACTCAGAGGATGATGTCTCTAAAATTTATGTTTCTTTATAGCTAAAGAAAGATCTGGAAGACGCAAACAGTTACAAGAGCAAGTTGAAAGAATCAAACAAAAATCTGGAAGAAAAAGTCAAGGAGCTGGAAGAGCAACTTTCCAAGAACAAATCCAAAGTAAAATCACAGAAAGTGCAGCTGGAACAGCTACGAAAATCTCACAAAGCTAAAGATATGGAAGAGGAGAGTGCAAAGAGTAAAACTGAGGTAAAAAAATATTAAACTCTTTTTTTTTGGAACTGCCTAAGCGCGGGAAAACGCGGGTGCCCAAGTCACGTGTTGGTTCAGTTTTGCATCTGATTGGTCGAACGGTGGCGAAAGTTTTAATGACCAATTACAGAGCGAAGTAAGGAAAACGATTTTGATGCTGCTCTTTTGTTCATTTGTTTGTAACATGCAGAAGTACCTTCAATTTGTAAGAGACGATAACATGTTTACAATGTCTGTATCTGGGACCTGAGAAAAACACAAAAAAAGGAGCTGATAAGCTGGGAAGGAACAAGTAGAGTGTAAGAGATTAAAACGGTCTGCAAATTATGAAATTAAGAACTTTAGGCTAACGTAGGTGCGTGATTGGTCGAACGGAGGCGCAAGGTTTTTTAAGACCAATCACAGTATGGAGTTAGCATAAACACTTCCCTACGATACAATATTAAATTTGCGGCGTACGTTGAAGTGACGACATTCATGTCATCAGGGTTTTGATAATTAATCATAGCTAATTTACTTTTAAGCTATTCAAGAAAGAATTGAACAATTTGGAGCGTGTCAAGAATGAATACATGCGTAAGAACAGTGAACAGGTATGCAAGTCTCATATATGTTATACAAATCGTCCTACCAGAATAACAAATACTGCTAAATAACAGTTTGCGAGTTTGCTGCTAGATAAGGCCACACATGTGCTTGAGTTTGGTTTGAGTGGTTACTTATGCCCGTAAAGGTTCTTTGAGTTGTGTTTTGTGGTAAAGCAAAGTGGCCTTTTTTATTTGTTAGCAGTGAATTAACTTAAACTGCTCCTAAAGTTCATACTTGTTTCGTCGGAAAAACCAGTATCGTTTCGCTAAATTTTCGTGAAAGTCTCGTAAGCGCGAGTAAAAGAGAGTTCTCCGACTGAAATGTCGGCTATGGGAGACAAATTCGGTCTAACATCACATCGGAACTAACAGTTTCATGCTAACTACACTATATTGTTGGCTGTTTTTTTAGTATCTGATTCGATCTCTTTAATTTTGTTGTCGTAGGCCAAAACAATCGGAGAGTTTGTCTCAAAGTTTGCTGATCTACAGACAGAGCTAGATACATTGATCCAAGCACAAAGGTAAGTGAAAAGAAATCAGATCAAGCTAGGCCCGAAAAACTTCAATTCATTTTGAGTGCATTTTGGTTGCGTGTTGGTGAACCAAACCTGAGGTAGTCACAACGGCCAATGCTACGAGCCACTGAGAAGAACAAGGAACGGATTCAGTAACGCGCAGGAAAACGCGAGTTCCAGAGTTGTAATTTCAGTTTTGAATCTGATTGGTTGAGAATGTAGCGTGAGTCTTCTAGACCAATCACAAAGCGAAGAAGTTAATCAAAGCTCAAGTGTTCCCGATACCCAATTGAAAACTGCACAAAATATTGTGGTAACCAAGTGTTTGTTATCTTTGACAGAGAAAAGGATGAAGAACTTGAGCAAGAAAAGAGCCGAAGAAAAGAGCTGGAACAACGCTATAAGGTAAGTAATGGAAAAAATTAATTCGAGTAAATTTCTCTTTTAATATCACAAACTTCAAGTGCCTCTCTGAGATACTTTGCTCGCTCTGATTGACCCAGATGTAACTGAACATGAGCGTTACTTTTTTAAGTTTTCTTGACCGCAATTTCTTCAATTTGTAGTTTACTAGTGAGGTTATTATCACCCTTCAGTCAAAGTGTGGTTTACTTCCAAACAAGTAACAAGAAGGCTTCTAAAGTTTGCCCCGTTCGCTTGACAGGTGGCTTCCTTGTTCAGAAGTTAATAGCCCCCAACTAGTTTCTAGTGGAAGTCAAGGGTCGAATCCCGTCAAAACCTGGTCTTTTGTTTGATCGTTTTGGGTGTGCTTTTGAGGATTAGAGTTTGCCGACAGGGATTTGATTTCTAGACACGTTTCATTTGAGTTTGTTGCGTTGATCATACAATAGAAACTTCAAGCACGAGAAAAGGATTTGGAAACATCCAGAAAAGATACAGAAAGGAAACTTGCAGTGGCCAATTTTGAAACAAAACAGGTATGTTTGTCCCTCCACTGATCAAATTTTTTGCAGTTACTTCGTGGAGTGAATAAGAGAAATGGCTTGTGCATTGTGGATGTGTTTCATCCTTAGCGCTATATGAACCATTCACGGTTTCTATAACAGAAAGTCTAACAACCCTCTTTTTGTGGAAGATCCACTTTCAAATTGGCAGGGCGCTGGATTTTTATCAGGAGGTTTGGGTTCGAAATCAGGCCGGGTCATTGTGCTGTAGTCTCGGGCAAGACACATTACTCTGCAATGTAACTCTTCACTAAGAGTATGAATAAGAACTGGTGAATTGTCGGGGAAATCCCCCTGGAAATGCTAAGGGGTTGGTGAAGTGGAAGGGAGAGAGGGGTAACTTTCACTGGACTCGAACCCACTCAGGAGAAGCATCCATACTATTCGTTCCTTCATGCTACAGAAACATGACTAAGTTCAGGCCCACCTGTGAATCAGATCCTTAAGCAAACGTTTCTTCTTTAACTCGTTAGAGTTATGTTGTAGGTAGCTGCTGGTGATGTTTCTGTTGTTCTTTACAGAAACTCTCTATGGGTTGTTCAAAGTAAGAGCGCCCTCTTAATGATATTTTCTGTTATTCAATGTCTTGTTTTTTAGGTTTCTGAGAATTTGCGCGAAGCTCAAGAATGGTTCAAATCAAAATTTGGAAGCCTACAGGCTGAGTTAGTACGATCAAGGTACGGCTATCAGATGTACAAATAAAATTAAATGGATCTATCATCGATTTTATCAAGACAAGAAACTCGCTGCGTCGTTTCGTGCACAGTTTACCGTGACCTTCTACCGTCGTAAAATATACAAGAAAAATGCGCTCCAGTACCCTCCCTAAAACGGAAGGAAAGGTTGAGCGCATTTAGATTGAGTGTCTTAAATCAATCAATCATTTGTTTTAACACGTTTCGTCGAGGAGCTAAGAACTCGTTCAAAATACGAACGTGTATAAATAAGATCTATAGTACAACATCATTCCATCTTAAAACAACTCAGTAAATATATAAAAACTAGCAATAAACACATAGAACGTAAAAAGCTAAATCCTAAACTAAAAAATAGCTGTAAGATAGCTAAAAACGTGACCAGAAAACCATAAGACACGTTCTAAAGAGCCGCAATCTTGCAATTTACTTTCGAAGTTATTGACATCCCTTGAAAGACGTACTTGAGAGGGCAAATTGTTCCATAACTTAGTGAACAAGTAAGAGAAAAAAATGCCTTTTTAACTTTAAAGTTACAATTAGGCAATTCCAAAGACAAGCCTCACCTCTAAGCCCATACGGTGTATGCCTGTATTTAAAAAGGTTTCCAAGATAAGAAGGTTCCATACCCTTTAAGCATTTAAAAAGAAGTATTAGCGCCTGATTTAAGCGCTGACGATATAAGGATTTCATGCCAGCCGTAGTGAGCGGCTCGTCGTATGACATTGACTTATTATTCCTTATAAAAACAAAAAATTGACTCATCATGCTTCTTCAAGGCAAAACCTAATAAATCACAATTTACAAATCAGAACAAAGAAGCCAATGAGAACTCGTAAGAAAAAAACATAGAAATTGCCGGACGCGAGGGAAGGGCGATTGATTAAAGGTACAATTCGCGTAACTTTTACATCTGACTGGTTCAGACGGTGGCACGAGATTCTTTAGAGCAATCAGAGAGAAAAAATCAACGCAGAAGTCTGAATCTTCTGCAAAGTGTCTTACCATTTGATACGTTTCTTTTTCTTTCGCAGAAAAGTACAGGAGGCGCTCGAAAAAGAAAACAAAGAAAACTTTAAGAAAAGGGATGAGGAAAAAAGAAAAGTTGACGAAGCCACGGAAAAAGCCAAGGAACTTATGAGAGTAAGAAAGGAAGGAAGGAAGGAAGGAAGGGTTGTTATGATTTTGCGCTATGTTCTGAGATGTTTGGTACCTCAAGCTGCAGCGCAGTCTGCGAGTGCTGTGCGCAGAAGCGAGGAAATTGACTGGCCTTGCTTGATAGCAAAACGCCAGTTCAGTGAGACTCAGTTTTGTCACTTCTTATTACTGTCACGTAACGTTAACGGACGGAAATGTTAAGCTCTAACAATTGGAAGAAGGCCCAAGTGAGCTCGACTTCAAGACACCTGTTGCTGCATTAGCTGATCCATGTTTCTCTCCGCAGGCGAGCCGAATGACCATCAGCAAACTGGCCAGTGACGTGGCTGAAAATCACTGGGAAACAAAAGGAATGAAACATGCTTTACAGGCCGAGAGGGACTATAACCTAATGACGACACAAAAGTTAGAAAGACTTAAGGTAAGAACGATTCACACACTGGAGTAGGAACGGGGTTGTGAAGTGAAAGAACATGCAAAAGCAATGTAAGCCGGTGATAAATAAAAACTAATTCTGGCGTAAGAAGATGAGTTGTCGAGCCTTACCGAAGGTGTTGCGCACGTCTTTTACTCTCAAACAATCTACACTTCACTTACTGAGTCACCCGTTATTTCTCTCATCTGTTCTTATTGTTTCTAACGCCACAGGAATCTACTTCACGGCAGATGGAAGGCTTAGCGATGGAGCTGGACACCTTGCGTCGGTCAACACGAAGATGACAGCGGTATGCCATCTTTGTTGTCAGACATGAATAACGTAGCGTGATCTTACGTGATCAACTGGAAGGCGTTATCACGCGTTACTTAAGCGGAAATAGTTCGTTGCCAAAAAATACTCATATATTTATTCAGCTAAACTGTCTAAAAAGTAAAACACAAGTTTGTACAGTTTTTGTCTACAGTTTCAACGGAACATCAGTGTGTACTTATCAACTTGTATCTCAGAACTGGTAATGTGTAAATATATTTATTTTGATAAACAGCGCAAGGTCTTATTCGTATATCGAAGAGACTTCTTAACAAGGTTTAAAACGTCGTAACCAGTCGTAAGAAATAAAGCCTTTGCGGTTTTTAGGTAACTGAACTCGAGATATGTAGGTAAGAAGTGGTTTCCGAAATATTTATTCTCCAATCTGATTTTGAATTAAAGCTGAAATATTTCCCATGAGTTTTCACCATGTGCAATTTTTTTAAAGTACATCCTCAACCTATTCGTCAAAGACCTTCCTCATTCACTGTACTGACCCAGTCAGTATTTCTATCTGATCTAAAGTAACTAAATTGATACAATCGTCACTGATTCTCTTTGGTTATTCTCGGAAAGGACAGAGTTGTGCGCCAAAAATTCCTAATAAAATCGGTGCTGAAAAAGGAAAAGTTGAACACATTTTGTCGCATTGGTGCGACACAACGATTGGCTATTGAGACTATTTAGGTTTAAGATTTTCTCTCGAAGTGTGCTCTTTTTAAAATATTTGAATCTGAGGTTGCGTTACAAAAAAGTCTTCTGAATCCAGAATTCCATACCCCAAGAGGAGTTTAGGAATAATTGTTAATCCGATTCTAAGGAAACGCAATTTAGTAAAAGAAAAAATAGAAGCATCGAATCCCTAAAGAATATATGCTTGGCGACTGTTTCGATATAAAACCCCGCGAAACCATGTGAACCCCAAAACTCCTACACACCCGCCCTCCCCGTCCCTAAATTAGCTTTAATATGCAGCCATTTTGGTACACACCCGAATAATACTTTGTCTAACTGGAGGAGCAACATCGTTTGACAGTGTCTTTCACTGCTTGTCTCACTTCTTTGATCTTCCAACAGTAAAGAAACGGGTTGAGACTGGAATTGAAGAGCACAAGTGTGCCTGTGTACAGCTCCCCAGCAAAAGCTGCCGATCTAAAAGTGTAAGTGAAAGCTCTCGGGAGATAACATGCAACTAATGTTATTTGGATCCAGAGTGCTGCAGAAACTGTCTTACGGTATCGAACAATGTTCAAAGGAGTTCCTTCTCCGTTTGGCTGCCAGGAGTTGGCTGTCATTTGCACTTGGTGACGGTGCAGACGAATGAAGATCTTCGCGTAACAAAAAAATGAAGTTATTAAACACAGCCCTATTACTCCGGTCTTCACGTTGGTGAAAATTTCGAAATTCCAAAAACGTTCTGCGAAAGCGACTGCAATAGCCACAACGCAGAAGCAGGTTAAAATTGAACCAACTCGTGTTATTGTTACAGTGTGTCTGTATCGCAGGCCCAGTTTCAGCGCAAGAAGTCTGTCCACACTTACAGCTGTTACTGTCAACAAAGACACTCCACCGAAAATTACGCTGAGGAGGCTTTCCCAGATATTAAAGGGCGAGCACAAATTTCGCACTTCGTACATCTTGAATAGCAACTGTGCAGCAAACATCGGGTGAGATATCAAACCAACGCAAAGATCTGTAATTGCAAGGCAACGAAGCAAGAGCTTGGACGGTGGGTGCAGCGAAGACTCCTTGTGAAGAGCGAAGAGGATCAGGACATTCCCTAAAGTTGCAGCAACGGAAAGGAAAATGTTGACTGATGCAAGAACTATGTAATGAAATTCTTCGAGTTCATCAGCTTCACAAAAATCCTGCGTTGTTGTGGGCTGCCTTTGTTCAGTAAAGTTTGTCATCTCTTCAATAAGTGAAAACGACAATGTTGCCCTATCGTAAAAATTTAGAGACTGAACGCGAAGTCTCGGTGCCGCGTAATAAATGACTCGGCAAAAACAAAAGAAAACCGTTAATAATTAGCGTAATATCAGGGCAAGGTTTATGAGCATTCATATCCCCCAGCAAAATTATTTATAACACGGCTAACTTCGGAAGCAGGTGATATGAATCGAATTCTGTGTTATGGTTGGTGACCCGAGCAGGTACTGTCTAAACTGGGTTATATCTATCACGATTTTATCGCAATGGAATTGCAATGAAATCGCAACCAAACAAAAAAAAGTAAAATACAAGCAGTATTTATCTAACAGTTTTGTGGCGTAAAGTTTGTTCTGCATATTGACCTGTTCTTGGCCAATATCTAGCACTTTCACTTCCCGCGTGGTCAAAAACACTCACATATTGGACGCACATTTTACCCTAAAATATCCTGGAAGCATCCGCTTATAAACGTTTTACAAGCAGAATCATCGAGAAAAACTTACGAGCGCCTACATAAATACATGATGCATGGAGCATTACGAGTCCAGTTTAAAATGGTTTTCAGAATCCGTATCTTGTACCAAGAAAATCTCACAGAGTCTAATTTTTTCGTGAATTTTGCGGATTATCCTTGATCAGCTACGATAATTTCGCACAGAAAAAAATAAAACAGCAAAATAGAGTGCCTCCTAAATTTACCACGTTCAATTCACATGGACAAAAAAATCCGCTTTTAATGAAATTTGTTACTGAGGCCATCTATGTCAAACGAAAACAAAAGCATCAAACGGAGAAAGAAATGTATTGTACTGGATAGGCAAAAATTAGTTCCCAGCGGAACTTTCAATGATCTTGAGCCATAACAGTGTCTTACTGCAAACACAAAAAATTCACACTTACAAAAGATCTGTAGCTCCTGTAAGATTTCTTCGCTCGCCGTATCTGCATTCAGAAAGCGTTCGCTTGGGAGAGCTTTGAGAGTACGATCTTTTAGTTGCTATCCTGTTTACAATTACATTGCTTTTGCTATATTTACTCTAAAAGAAAAAAACACATCAACTGGATGCTAATGTTTCCTGTTATTTTACTGACTCTGATATAAAAAGTAACATACCGAGGTTAAAAGGCCCATAAAAATGTTATATAAGACTTATTACATAATATGTCTTTAAGCGCTCTCGACCGGAAAAACACATTTCAGTGCCACTTTTAACAACGTTGGGCCAATAAAACTTTAGCCGTCTGAAAAGGTATATATTTCATCTCGTGCAACTGCGAACAGATACGTGACGGTTCTTTATAAAGCTCCAAAAGCTTCAACTGCATAATTTCGAATTGGAACAGTATCCTGTTTTCAAAACCATTGTTTGTGCTGAATGCATCACTAACACAATTTCCCGCAAACTTGCCTCGCTCAAAGCTTTTAGAGGGCGCTCTCCTGCAATAATTTTGAACTTTCGAGCACAAAATGTTCAATTTTTATCTTGTTTACAGATACAGTTTTTGCAATGTTTACTCCCAAAAAACAAAAATACAAAAAGCATCTACTGCGTGATTATGATTCCCGTTTTTTCCTGACTCTGAAGGAACAGTAACATACCCTAGTTAAAAGGCCCGTAAACATATTACATAACACTCATTACATAACATGCATGACCCTTTTAGTGTTCTCGACAGGAGAAACGTACTTGGCACTCCTAACAACCATAAACTAATTAAACTCCCAGCCGTCTGAAAAATTCTATATTTCCTATCATGCAACCACAAACTGATAAGTGACGTTACTATTCAATGGTATCCACTTTCAGAGAGCATTTGCCTTCAAGAGCTTCAACTTAATAATTTCTCATCAATACTTTATGATACTGTTTACAGAACCATCTGCTCGCTGCTTAAGTTTCCTATTATTACCCCGACTTCAAAGGAAAGCGTGCGCAATTACGTAACCTGATTGACCTTTCAACTCTTCATAGTGACTAGTATCTAATTTCTCATTGCAGTGTCATTGCTGAATCAAACACAAAAGTCGTGAGAATTAAGGAAGTGATCATCCTTGTAAGATGCTTTTCATTTTCTAACAATTTCTCCTTGTCAGCACCAAAGGAAATGTATGGGAAACATGTATACTGATGTTCGGTTCACGCTGATGAAGCTTTTGCAGATTACCCATTACACAATACATATGAAACTGCGCCATTTTCTTAGATAAAGGAACTGCAGTGTGCCACTTTTCACAATAATAAGCTGATAAAATTATCAGGTTTGATTCACTTAAAATATTTCTCGTATCATTTTGAGAATTGACAGCGAATTGTCCGAAAACACAGAACAGATAAACTGTAAGTTGGTTTTAAGTCTGATGATGTAAACTTGTAAAACGTCGTGGCAAAATTGATAGGAGGCTGCAGTAACAACATTTCCACAATTACCGTATTTTAATTAGCTCATTTCCATGTTCTCACCTTGCAGTGCCGAGAAAAAGCACAAAAACAAAGCGCTTCATTAGTGGAAGGAAGGAGGTCAAATTTAGGACAAAGCGTGGTTTTAAATCAAATAATTAAATAATGAGCTAGAGATTTCTATCGCGCGATAGTTGATGTAGGGCCCCCGAATCAAACATTAATCAAAGAAGGTGAGAGTGAGTAGTTCATTTCTTTTCGTACAAATCTACTGGTCTTTCAAAACGTAAGTACAAGACGAGCTGGTTTTTTTGTCATTTTGAAAGTATTTGGGTTTTTTTCTCTGATAACAACTGTTTAATCTTCCAAGGTTATAGTTGGCCTGCATGCCCACTCATGTCTACCGTTACTGTAGTAGAAGCTATAATTAGAATGAACCACAGAGAATCAGGGATTTGGTTTGAGACAGAGTAAGTGTCCGTCAGAGAGTGGCCAAAGAGAAGGGAAGCGAGAAAAGTTAATGCACTGCCGGTAGAACTGATGCAGATAGCAGGGAATAAAAAGACTAAATTCTACAGGTCAGGAGTCATGCTGCCTTCTGCTAAGCGTGGCACTCTCTGCAGCTTCTTTCCTTCCAACCAAAGCTCCAACAGTGTTTTGTAAAATCCACTCTAAATATAAATTTTTTAGCATTAAAACAATCGTTCTGAGATGAATGCAAATATGAAGTTTTTATGATACACTATTTACAACAAGAACACTTCCAGTTTCCATAAATACGGACAAAATAAGAACAAACCTCAAAAAGACGATCCGCCTATAATAAGCATTACGAGCTTCTCCGCTTTACACAAAACTTAGCAACATACACTTTGTATAAATCCATCGATACAAATTAACAAAAACAGCAGAAAAGACTTAGAGGTGGAATTTCGTGACGGTACTTCACTGACGGAAAACATTTCATCAATTCCCTGATCTACAAGGCGATTTCCTCAAGTGTTGTTGAGAGTGTGAAGAGCTTTGCAATGTCGTAAGTCATTTCAAAACTTCTTTGTGAAGTCCTCTTCAGTTTTGACTGAACTTGATTCTGAAGCTAAAGCCTTTGGTAGAGAGTGGCTTCGGGCGAGTCAGTACTCATTAGTCGTCCAGGGATGTGCATAAGATCGACGATGTAACTCTTTGGAGAGAACTTAGGTTGACCATCCTGAATAACAAAGGAAAAAAAAAAGGAATAGGAGTAAAGGGCGTGCAATTAATTTTTATTTTTCTGATAGCCACTTGGTTCCTAAATTTTTCAAAGTGGTAGCCAATTCTAAAAAAGTTGGTCGCCATCTTTAAAGACTAACAAAACCCTTTTTTTCCGCTGTCAGCGTTCTAGATAGGCCCTCCAAAATTAAGTTAGGAAAAAGATCTTTCACGTGCCACAAAGTGGACATTAGGATGGATGATATACAACGTTCAAGTTCACCTTAATCCAAGATGGCGTATAGTCATCGATCGAGATGCACGTGCTGCGTTTTAGAAACAAACTTAACGAGGAAGTTTGCCGCGGATTTATCTTTGCAAATCTTTTAAACTCTATAGTATATCTCTAGGTAAGGTTATGATGAAGCATTCTGGTCGCCAATTTGGCGACTAATTTTCAGGATTTGGTCACCAAAGAAAAAAATTCAGTCGCATTGGCGCCTGTATTAAGCGCAATTTTACGCTCCGCATTAGAAAATGAAATCTTCCATAACAAGACCGGATCCCGTTTAAGCAATAGGAGAACTTTCAATTGAGAGTCGAACGTTATCCGAGACTCAAGAAGATTTGCTCCATAGTGCTCCATGATTGGTCTAAAATCTCCTGCTATCATTTTAACCAATCTGATGCAAGATTAAAACGAGCGTGACCTGGCAACTACAATGTTCTCACCTTTGCACTGAGTTCTTATTGCCCTGCTCTTTGATATTTTCCGTTGTCATGACTGATCGTTCTCATTATTTTTAACCCGGCCTTGCACACTCATTTGAACGGCGTGCACTATCACCAGAAAGCCGTCGCTTACGTCTTTCAGTTAATTATCACAGTTGTTGTTTCAGTATACATATCATTTCCTTGCATTTCACTTCAACCAATAGCGTTAGTTTTCTCACCTTCACCTCGTCACAGAGCATCACCTCGTTCCAAGCCCTGTTATAATCTCCTCGGACCAAAGAACAGCTCAAAGCAATGCGATCAGCAAGAGCCTGGAGAGAGAAGCACTATTAAATAAACAAACCGAAATACATCACAACAGACTACACAAGTCTCAGAATGCAAGAGAACAAAAGCTTTCCTTTCAACGCCAGGGTTCCATATAAAAGCTTAACGTCGCTTCTCACTATTACAGTTTGGCCGCAGAAGAACCCTCAACCATCGCAGAATTTCATAATTTTTCAGTATCGCGCAGATCTCGTTAGTGTCAGTAATCACCATCTAACAGCTTAGAAAATAAGGGCGTCAATTTTTAAAGTAGAGCCTGGACACAACTTCACGAGCGCAGCATAAACGGCACTACGCATAAGCAAACTACTAAAACTGCTGAGTTTTCTGAGGTCACGTAGCGGACTCTCGACCAATGAAAAGAGAGAAACAGTTCATCGAATGATGTATGATATTCTTTCTGTCGGGAATATTGACTGATTTATGGGCCAAAATTACCTTAAAAAGCAAAGCTCTGTGATAATATATTCCAGTCTGTATCTTGCCGATGGGAATAATGTTGGAGTTGAGCTCCACCTTCAGTTGACCGATTGGCAGCTCATAGCTGAAGGTGGAGAGGGATTCTCTGTCGACCGATCCCCCCATCTTATTACTGACAAAACTGCAAAGAAGGAAAACAACGTTAAGTAGACATTCTGCTGAGATGCCTTTGCCATTTTGCTACACATTGGTGAGTTGAAAAAGCCATTGGCCTGTTTCTGGAATGTCCCGATCTCTTCAGAAACGAAGACATATTCAAAATCTTTATCAAAGGGATATTAGAGTAGGTGTTGACTCAGAAACCAGTCCATTTGTTTCCTTATATATTCAGTGTCTGAATTCCAAAACTACCAGCAATTCGATTTTAAACACGATAGACGAAAAAACAGTTGTTAGGGACTGGTAACAAATGGGACTTCTAAGTGACAGGCTTGAAGGCGCGAGAGTCCAATTTTCGTTTTTTTTTCTTCTCATTGAGGCAGCCCGGAGTTAATTTTAACGTAAAGGAAACTAAAAATACTGTTTCTGTAAAATAGAGAAACACAAAAGAGGCAATAATGAACCTAGAAAGAAAAATAAGTTTAAGGATAGAGAAAATTAACATAGATACATGACAAGAGGTACGAGCTGTTTACCTTGCAAGAGCTTCTACTTGTTCTGTGGTCGTGTTTAACGGCTGAATAGTGTTTCGAACCTCCTCAATGTACCCCTGAAATACCTCATCCATGGGGGGCTGCCAGTTAGGCGCTTCATCTTGTTGCGTGGTTGAGACCTCCGATGAAGCGGCCTCTTCTTCCCTTTGTTTCTGTTCTTCTCGTTCGCGCATGATTTTACTTTTGCTTCATCGAAATAGAAAAGTAAACTTGTGGTCTTCTTGACAAAAACATTATGGAGAAAAATCTCCGTAGTAAACGGTCGCAAAAGGTTTGTCACTCTTTATTTAAAACTTCTATGATACCGAGTAGCATTCAATCAGGACATCGTTAAGTCACAAGGCACAATATTCCCCCCGTTCCCCCCGCGGGGCAACCCAAGGGCATTTGACTGTCGTCCGTGCATGGGGAGGTGGGGAATTTGAGCATTGCCTAGCGGGAGTGGGGAATTTGAATTAGAAGTGTCAAGTCTTTCCAGCGGAATACAAAGAGGGGGAAAGTGCCAGGGAGGGGAAGAGGGGTTGTTGAAGCTTTATATATCATTATCATTCATTAATTTACTATAATTACTTCAAATAGAACGGTATTTGTATGGGTATATTTTTGCGACAACGTTTTCCCATAACACCTATGGCAAACATCTCGATTATGAAATCACAGCCAAAAGATTTCTACCTTCTCAAGTCTTTGTTAGATTTGCTTCCTTTTCCCAATTTTTCCAAGCTCTTCTCCGGCTCCTTGGGTATTAGAAGGATGGGCGAAGGAGTTTTCCTGGATGAAAATTAATAAAGGAAGACGTTCTTAGTTTTGTGACGAGCGTGGAGAAAATATGTTTTCTACGCTATCGGTCACCTTCCTGTATACTCCAAGAAGTCATCGGTTGCTTGTCATTCTAACCTTTGTTCTGACTGGCCATTAAACTGCTCCAAACCCTGGCCGAACTACACACAATCCATGCTTTGTGAACAAAGCTTTACATCCATTTGCGCTCATTAAAAACCCTTTTCAACCCTTCTCAACCTTACCTGTCCGCATTCTTGGAGTTAACAAGAAGAATGGGCCTGTGTGCGTCTGTTGGCAATGAACTAAGTTCCTCCAGAGTTAGGAACTTGCTGTCAGGACGCATCTGTACAAGACAAAAACCGAACACGTATTACGCTCTGTAAATAAGTGTGCGAGCCTATGAAGCAAGCGGAATTGTTCATAGGATGGCACACCGGCTCTAGCTCTACAGCTTAAGAACTCTGTAGGGTTTTTATTAGTAACATTTTGAAATTGTAGTTTTCACCGACCTTCCCTTCGTGGTGTTTGGGAATCACGTGCGACGCGCGTGATTTTATATCTCTAACCAATCACGGTCAAATAACCTTAGATTCAACTTTAACTTGAATTCAGTTTGAAGTTGACGCGTGAAGGGTGCATCGACTTCGTGATAGATGTCTAACCTTTTTTCGTTGCACTCCACTGAATCTATTTTCTTTTTTGAAAATGATTTTACAACAAAAAAGGTCGAACTTTTCGGAGCTTTAGTCAAAAAGTAGGCATTCATAGTTTTTTTCTGTTTGGATCTCCCTTTCAATAATGTTGCCTTTTCCTTTTTCATTTAATGATGCATATATCTCAGAATTCATCTATTCTTACTTTTTTCTTTTTTCTTTATTTTCTCTTAGTTAAAATAGCTAGCCAGAAAAGAAAGAAAAACTATCAAAAGCAGGTATCTGTTTAGAATCTAATGTGCTTGCGCGTGCTGCACTGCATCTGCACGAGCAAGTTTCAAGCCACTCTTAACTGATTATGACGTCGCATCAATTGCTGACGAGTGACTTTTAAACTTTTGTAACGTGATACGTGGTTTTTGGTAAGTAATTCTCCACGTAGGTATTCAAACTTGTCGTTAGTAGTCAATATAAACAAGTCATCGCATCGCACAGATACAGATTCTTTCCGTTCTAATTTACCACGTTTGCATCTGAAATTGTAAGTAGTCATTTACTTGTTATCTGAGCCTTAATTCACGGGAAATTTCCGACCGACCGACCGGCTGATTGACTGGTTGATTGGCCAACTAGCTGACTGACCGACTAACTCAATGACCAACTTACTCACTGACTAACTGACTGACTGCCTGCATGACTGGATAAACTACCTGACTTACTGACTGACAGACAGTGAAACAGACGGTCAAACGGTCCGACATACAAACGATCTGACGAACATCTTAAAAAGATTCCTTACCGGTCCACAGTCATAAAATCCATCTTGAATGATGTTATTAGATCCCAGTGTACCGGTCATGGCGTACTTGGCCGGTAGGTTGCTATCCAGCAAACAATCCATGGCAGCCTTAGCGAAGCCGGACTGACGGGTGTTTGATAGAGAAATCTCTCCTAGAATATCCAATCCCCTGTAAAACACAATCAAATTCGGCTCTTAGCACAAGTAGATAAGAGAAATTCATTTTAATGGTAGTTTTTGTGAGGATTTTGGATCTCGGCCCTTGGTCACAAAGATGCGTCGGAATAAATAAATAGAAAGCATATTTGGATAAAACAAACGGAAAACAATGAAATCAAAGACCACAGTATCTACGCTTCTTTCATTATGAACTCACCCCAGTCTGCAAATCTCAGTCGCAGTTGGCAGGTCATTGCCGCACTGTAACACGGCCCAGGCCACGCTCCGCCGTACGTCATCATTGCCTGACCGTAGTAGCTCTACCAACCGAGGAAGGCCGCCTTCGGCACGAAACTATTGAAGAATCAAATGACCGTGTGATTAAAGGAGCTGTAAAAGGTGTTACAAACTAAACTCTAATGTGGCTAAAGCCTTAAATTGTTCAAATCTGAAATTTGCAATCTGTAACAATCTTCCCCATCCTGAGACATTCCCGTCCGTTTTCAGTTAATTCTCGCGTCGTTGATGTTTTTCTACTCCATCAAAACAGTAGTACACAATGCAATGCCACCTGACGCTAAATATTTATGGCGTGGCTCCTCTAACACTTTGGCTCCCAGTTCTCAGTAATCATTATGCAGCTTTTCTTTCACACACCAATCAAAACATATCAGGGTTGTGCTATCAGAGCCCGAGTGCTACTGGCGACCGTATTTTGTCTTTAGGCGACTTGTATACGTTACTTGTATGAACGCTTTTAAGAGCTGGGCAAACAAGATTTTTGAGGCGAGAATCTTTGGGCACCTAAAGATTCTCCGAGGTGTGCAGTTTTGCAGATGTTGGAAAAGTCGACTTTAATTTCCCATTTGTCCCTGAGTTTTCCCAGACCCATTCCTTAAAACAAGTTACCTGTTGTTGATTAACGACTACTTATAATCATTAAATGCTGGGGGAGCGGTGTTTTATGTCTCTGTGCGATGTCATAAAAAATCCCTTCAAATGTGACTTGGATCATCTGTTGGGACGTATTAACTTCATTAAGTTGTGAAACTTTATATCTTTTTTACCTCGTTTCTTGAGTCTGCATCACACACAAAGGCTGCCACTGCTATTCCAGCTTTACTCTGCACTATTGCCGCACTAAAAGAAAAAAAAAACATGCACTGAGCTTTCTACACGTGGCAGACTTTTCTCAACTGAGAAAACTACGGGCAAGAATGGTATTCACTTCGGAGCTATGGTTCGTGATGTCACCTGATGCCTTCCTGGCGCATGCCCTGTACCGTAATGACTACTTGATTTCATATTGTCTTTACAACTACGTCTGTTTTATACTTATACTCCTCTTCTACTGTGACGATACAATCTTTGTTTGACACAACTGCGCATGCACGACTAGCTCCAGTCCCCTAACAGGTGGGGGAAGTTTCCCACCAAAACGAGGTTTTTCCTCGTTAACTCGATACCGTTGCAATATTTCTTAACAGAATGACACTCACTCTGGTGCAGCAAGCCAACTGCTGGTGAACTCGGGCCGGTATGATTCGCACCAGTATGACAATTTCTGTTGGTATCAACAAATTAATTACAGAGCAAAAAGCCCTGGGATGTGCTTGCACCGATACTTAAGTCGGCCTGGTATCTTGTTATCAACCTTTAAAAAAGGAACGAGTCAAATTATAAATTTCTTACTTGGATTGTAAAGCTTGTACAAGGGCAGGCACTACACCTCTTTGCTGCACCTCTGACCTCCACGACTCTGAAATAAAGAACCAGAATAAAAATTACCAAACAAGCAGAGAAAGCATGGATCGCCAAAAAAAAAAAAAAACCTGAAACTCAAGTATATAGAGATAACTAAACCTAGTGAAAAAAATAACAGCCTAAGTTTAAAGCAAGCTCAAAGAGCTCGCACTAGGCGCGGAAAAACTTCCTATAAGGAACAGGTCCAGGTCATGGAAACAGGTGTGACGCACACTAAGTTGTCAAAAACACACAACGTCGCAAATCGTGGGAGAGCATGGAATGGATGCTGCAAGGAAGCGCGGCAGAAAGTAACCAGACGTCAAGTGTGAGGGGGGAGGGGAGGAAAGTGCCTACGCCGCTAATTCACACTGGACTTTAAAATTAAATTCGACAGTTTGAAAATAAAGCAAGTTTATGATGTTGTATTGCCAGATGTGTTGCACAGTTTCACGTCTTTTAGCGATAAACGAGGGATTATCTAACGATGACTAACGAAGACAAACAAATAATTTTGCCATGAAATCAAAACTAGTTGTTTATATGTTCTCTACAATAGAAAGGTATAACATTGGTTTTACCTTCTGTTGCCAGGTTGGTGAGGCAAACAGCTGCATTAGCCTGAACCGAAGGCTTAACGTCATTGAGCAGTGTGATCAGCGGATCAACTCCTCCCTTGTCTACCACGTCACTATAATTGCACGAAATCCCATAAATTTATGCTTTATGCATGACAATAAGTGTTTCGCAAAACAATGAAAAGAAAAAGAAAAGCAATAGGACCAAAAAAAACAAAAAGGGAAAAAGCACATCAAAAGCGAATGAATGACGTTAACACAAAAATAGTGCGTGTGTTTTGTGTGAGTTGGCCGCTGATCTTTGACATGTACTGTGCTCAACGAGAGCGAGTTAAAAGATCATGAAAATTCCCTTTGCAACTAGACTTGACAAGATTTCCACCTTCCCACACTTCATTATACACACAGTACTTCGTCAAAACAAATCTTACATCAATTAAATCTAAATTAGGCCAAAATCTGGCCACCGACACGAATGAACTACAAGAACAAAGAACTTAAAACGGAGAGGAAACATTTGTATTGTACTTGTAGGTAACGTGGCGGTTAGGAAAGCATAGATAGGCAATATTAAGGAAGACTGAACGGATAGATTTTCACGTTTAGCGCCACTCTCAATCAGATGCAAAACTAAGACTGATCACGACTTAGTCACCCGCGTTTTCCCGCGCTTTGGGCAATTTGGTTGTTTTATCTTTGAGTTCTCATTGACATTTTCCCTACTTCTTAACGACTGTTGTAGTAAATTTTATTTGGTTTCACGACACTCTATCGAAAAGCGCTGTAAGTAATTCCTTTCTATTTTAAAAACAAGCTGTAGTCCCAAATGTAATTTACTGTTTTACCATGGTTTTCATTAATTCAAGGACCGTAAGCATAATGAAGCATGGGTTACAGTCCAACCTGTAGTAAACAGCCACCCATGGGGAATAACGTAGTAACTTACCAGAACGTTTTTGTTTTATTTGAACTACACATTGTCTTACCCGCAGTTTGTACTGTTAGCAGTGGTGATATTTGCTAGTGCCAGAGTCGCTCCTTCTCTCACGTCCGGGCTGTCACTGGTAAGTAGATTAATTAATGACGGTATACCTTCTGCAAAAGGAAAGACAAGGAATTTTCAGGTCTTTCAGAACAACGTGTGGTTGAGGCTGCAAGTTACTGGACCAAAATTTCCAATTGAGTCTAATTTGCCATATGCGACAAAATAAGTTACATTTTCATTTGCTAATTTTATAAATGTAAAGCACTGATCCTTGCAGAAGGGCTGCAGTTACAAATTGTATCATCTTTCCCTGAAAAATCGCCTTACTAATATATTCTTCTTGGTGAAGAGAAGCACTGAGAAAGTAAAGTGAGTTGCCACAAAACACAACATCATGATTCGGCGGGAGCTGGGACCCAGACCTCTCAATGCAGAGCCAGCGCGCTTACCATTTGTGCGCAGTAAATCAACTTTTTTTATTGGTTCTTACCAAGTTTTCCAATCACATCTCTGCTACTAAGGTTCTCAGACATAACTGCAAGGGCTAAGGATGCCGAGGCCTGGACACCAGGGCTCTAGTAAAAAAATTGCAGCATAATATTGATATCAGGATGTTTAAACATACACATTTTTTGGGTGTGAGGGGAGGTCAGAAGTAGGGAGTTGTTGTACTGGCACTTAGTAATGACATTAGTAATAAAATACATTTTTTAAAAAGAGGTGTTCATCACTTGACGTGACTTTCAGGGGACTCCTTGCAAGACTTCCCAGTAGATTGGTTGATGTCAAAGCGCACTTGAAGTAGTCGCATTTCCCTTTTGATCGCGCATAAAAACACATCTGTATCTAAAATTCCTATTACTGCACAAGTTAGTACATAATCATTGCAAACAGATTGATCGCAGCCGATTGATCTGAGTTTAATTTATCTATATGCTAAATTATATTCGTTGATTTATTTTTAAGCATTATTAACAGTAGAAAGCAAGAAAATACATTATAAATTATTTAATTTTTCTGTTTGATGATAACATATTAAAAAGTGCCGCCAATTGCCAGTATACACCAAGCATTCTGTGGAAAGAATTTTCGTTCCTTGCCATCTTGGCGTGCAGGGCAAGTCTCCGATTTAAAAGGCGCAAGTGCTGCAGACTAGCGCACGCGATTACGAAGTCGCGTTTCCGCCTGGTGCTTACTAAGACAGCTATGGTTATCTTTATATAGAAAAGCAGTTTTCTAAATATAGCAGTTTTTATAGGGATGATTTATGTAGAAGGCGTTTCTAAGAACACACGTACCTAAACCTGACCCAAACGAAAACCGTAACATGTGAAAAGTTTTACAGTGAGTACTCGCCGTCTTGACGGCCAGAATTGAAAAATAAAGAAATTCAGCTTACCTCTATGGACAGTAGGATTATCAACGTCTTCTCGCATTCCTGCTCGTGGAAGATTTTACGATTTTCTCCTACAACAAAATATCAAAAAATATTCATCATGAACACGAAATACGCAAAAAACTTAGACGTAAAAATGTAATTTTTACTATAAGTGATTTTTGGCCACGCAGATTGGTCAAAACGCTTCACATAGCCGAATTCACTCCAGCAAAGACTATGCACATGGCCGTTTCCTAGCGGGGCGGCCCGCATTGAACATCGGGGCCACTTAAGGGGAATCCCCGCAGGTCCGAAGATGACTTCATCTACTTGGCAGCTTGATAGTCAGAACCATGTTTCTAGTCGCTATAAGCACCAAGAAATAGATTAGATTAGATTACCATTTTTCGCAGCGAGGGCAATGGCTTTCGCCTGAAAGATAAAAGGATACAAAAGATACAAGTGAGAGAAGTAACGGTAGCTCTGTAATCAGGTGCGAATGAACGATTACAGATGAAGTCATGCATTTATCTCCATACGGCTGTGAAATTGGGTTTTGCAATTTCTTACCGCATGTTGTTGCACCTCAGGAACATTAGACTCAGCGGCAAAAGCAAGAAGTTTCTGTAATCCTCCAGACGTCTGAATAAGCTAAAAAAAAAAAGGATTAACTTATCGCTTTAAAAACATTTTCGGTACAGGTGTATGTCAATCGTTGTTTTAATGACAATTTTTTATTAAGTGTGCAATGATACAATCTATTTCCCATTGGCAACTCAAAGAATTTTAAGGCACACAAGCACACTCTGAGGGAAGAAAAGTTTGTTACCTGCATGCTGTCTACATCCTGAAGACAATTTGACAGCACTTGCAATGCTTGCACATGTAAATCCTCGTATTCCTGCAATGAAAACGCATCAGTCTATTAAAATGACAGGAGTAAACAACATTGCTGCAATAACTTAATTCACAATAAAAAACGATGTGGAAAGATGGTGTAAAAACACACTAGTTACAAGAAACCGTACCTTGTTTCCAACAAAATCAACAAGTTTTTCAAGTCCTTCCAGATCTCGCAAAGCTCCTCTATTGTCAGCTGTAAAATACGAGGTATGATTTCCATAGTTGAGTAACGCTAAGAGGCCGTGACAATTATCTGAAGTACATGTACTCTTTCTACATTTCTACAATCAAGTTAACCCTTTGACTCCCATGAGTGACTAAAACAGAATTTCTCCTTACAATATCAATATAATATCAACCAGATAAGTGATGAGAATAAAGAAAAATATCAGTTTGGGATTAATTAGTTGATCCAATACAAAATTCTCTAGACGAGCATTGTAAGAATTGTATGGTTGACAGTGAGGAGAATTACAAATTTGATCTGGGAATTAAAGGATTAAATTAAACTCTGTTGCTAGGTATTTACAGATTAATATAAAGTGGACAAGATATGGGTCATTTTGCCATAGCCAATCAGATTGTAATTATTTTTTCATCCTGCCCAGCTGTATAAGGCCATCCCAATAGTATCTATTATTTCCTATCACCCCAATTATCCAATTTTTAAGGTAAAAATGAAAAAAAATTACAGATTCATCATCAAAAATTTTACAACCAAATCAAATAAACTCTCTCAGTTTTACATCAAAGCACGACATCGAAATTTTATTTTGTATAGACATTAATTAAATCTACTTATGTAATAAGAGTTACATGAGAATGTACTCATTTTCTACCAAGCAGAAGTGTGTAATTTTTTTATGTACATGATTATATCCAAAATGTATGCGTTAGGCTTTTTTGAAGGGGAGGGGAGGAAGGAATAGCCAACTGATTGACAAACCCACTTCTGGGAGGAGTATGATGGGAAACTTTATATTTTTTAAGGCATGGCTCAAAAAAATAACCAATAAAATCTGTATTTGATGCTTGTTGTCTAACTTTTATTACATGAATAAGATGGCCATAAGTCATTACCATCAAGTGTAATTTGAATCAAACACTCCAGAGCAAGCTGTTGGATGATGGCATACTCTGAGTCTAACAGAGCTAAAAGTGGCTGCAACCCTGAGAAGAAACCAAACAGGTGTAACATAAATTGGCCTCTGTAAGAGTTTCAAAGCTGACGTTTCAAGCATTAGCCCTTCGTCAGAGCAAGTGTACATGAGTGTCTAGTATGCAATTACTTCACTACGTACAAGGCTTCTCAAACATCAAGGTTTCACTGAAAACTGTGAGTGCAGAAAATTATTATTTAATCCTTTGATCCCTAAGAGTGGCTAACATCTAATCTCTCCTTATCAAATCACCCCTGGATCAAACTTTAAGGTCTGGAGAATAAAGGAAATGATCACTAACTCACAAAGCTCTCTATTGTGAGACAAATTCTCCTTGTCAGCACCTTAGTAAATGTATAGAGAGCAGTATGGAGAATATGCACACTGATGTTTAGGGGCATAAAAGGTTTAAGGAACACTGTGATATATTTACCATTTAGTTCTTTTACTGCTGATCTACTGTGATAATCCTGAACTAATAACGAGACAGCCTCAACAGAGTTTTTCTGTGAAAAAATGAATTGAAAAAAAACATTTAATTTGATAGATATGCTAACAACATTATAAGACAACTATAAAATCATTAAATAAGTCATCATTAGCATGTACTAAATGTAATTAAACCCATGGTTTTGGTTTTATGACAGTCAATAAAAAATGATTAATGCTCTCTTTAATAAACCTGTTGTAAGATAGAGTGGAACTGCAATAAAAACAGTGAACAACTTTCCAAAGAGAAGTATAATCTATTGCCTCATGATGTGGTCACTTTGGATGTGGATCATGACATTTCAACTGCATACTGTTAGTCTTCTTCATGTGATGTGACTGATTAAGAACACATCAGCTATAGATAATTTTTTTATGCTGTTGTGCTCAGCTGTGATTGGATGGAATTGAACCACTATGGTTGATGCATCTTTGAAATAGGTTCCCTCTGTGTATATACCTGCACATCACAATCAGGAGATGACAGAAGCTTTACAATTGCCTCAAGGCCTCCTTGTTCGAAGATCTCCACTTTGCAAGAAAACTCAGCTGTGGAACAAGATTAAATTAGTTACAACTTTAGCAATCAACATGTATTGATAATACACTTCAATTAATCAATGCAGTTTTTACGTCCAAATTACTGTATGTAGTATATAATTACCTGCCATTGATACAAGAGCCAAACTTGCAAATTCATGGCACAAAACATCCTCTGGAAAATTATAAAAATAAGTGATTGTCAATGATAAAAATATTTCAAAAGTTTGGAAAATAATTTTCATTCTATTTACCTAATGAATAAACATCAGTTGCCCTTTAACATGGTTATAAATCAAAATTCATCATTTCAGATTTAAGTTTTATTTTAATTAATTATTTCAAACTCACCATCGGGTCCCAATAATGTTACCAAAGGCTGAATACTAGACAGCTTTCGAAGTTCTTTTTTGACATTTGCTGAAAACAAATCAAGTTTTTAATATTCACACAAATTTAGCACAGTCAGCATCCTACCAATAACCCAAAAACACTCTTCACCCTTTCCTTGATCATACCAGCTTAAAATGTTAACACATTAGTGGGAAAAAATCATATGGCAATTTAATATGTAACATTTTTTTTCCACTCAGATTAACAACATGCAAGCTTTGAGCTTGGGCAATAAATTGGAACGTGATAAAAAAAAATTGGCCAGTAATTTACAGAACAAACCTCAAACTTGGTTAGTAAGAGGACTGGTATCTGTCTATTCATCATATGGTTATGATATTACATACACTAGATCAGTATTATACTGGACATGTATTTCCTTGAAAAGTGTAATACAGAATCAATTATTGGTCGGAACACCCTTCGGAGGCAATAATTTTGGTCAAGACACACAAATCAACATAACTGCAGTTTCAAAACTACATGTATTAACAATCATCAAGCGATTGCATATAAGTTCCAGCTAAATATATAACATACATACACGTATAATTATTACATAATTATAACAAATGCTGAAATGCAGGTAATTTCATGATTCAGAGCCACCTTAAACTTGAATGAGAAACACTTTTTCTGTTCATGCAAGACTTACCATTCTGAGCCATGGTTCCAAGGCACATGGTAGCATTTCTTCTCACCACTTTGTCTTCAGACATGATTTGTTTAAGCAAAGGTTCTAAGGCCCCCAGGTTCAACAATTCCTGTCTGTTCTCCTCACCTGCACAACCATTAAAGAATGTCATTTGCATCGCAGTATTCTGCAGCTTTGAGAATAAGGGGAATTAATGTTCTAAAGAGGAAATCAACCAAAACCCAACCAGTACTGGGGAAAAGTCTTCCATACCAGTGTGCTCAAGTAAAAGTTTCAGCTCAGACATTGGCCCAAATTTTATTCTTGGTGCTGTTCCACCATCACCAGGTTGATAGCCAACCATTGGTCAGCTATTAAAAGAGGACACCGATCCCTCTATCAATCAGTTACTCCAGGGCTGTCTATGGTATGCCTGATCTCCACATACATGTAAGTGTCATATATACAAATTACTCCTTTGAATTCTTAATTTACCAACCTAAAAATTGCAGTCTCACCCCCATAAAAGAAATTCTGTACTGTACTCAAAAGGTGCAACCAGCCAGGGCTGATCCTGGTTTCCTAATTAAATGAGGCAACTAGGAGTATTACTACTCTCCCCCTGGATGGGATGCTTGTTTATCACAAGATTTCCCCTCCCTAGCATTTAATCACGCTTTCCTGACAATTCACTAGTATCCATTTTTACTCCTGGGTGGAGAAAGGCACTGTGAAATCCCATCCGGTCTCGCACCTGGACATCTCTACACACAGACCACAGGGTACTATAGCCTTCTAACCATCCATGTAAGATATGGTTAAATTACCCTCCCAATTTTAATCCCAAAATTATAGACACATTAATTAAGTAACAAAAAACTGAAAGTGGAAATGTGATCATCGCAGTAAATTTTCCAATTTAAGCAATTGGAAAGAAGAAGCCTGAAAAAAATCAGGGCTTCAACGGGATTCGAACCCGTGACCTCCGCGATACCGGTGCGATGCTCTACCAACTGAGCTATGAAGCCACACATTGGGAGCGAGGTCAATTTATTGAGTTCATATCTTCCCGTGCAGTGAAATCATGTGGAGTTTATATGAAATAATTCATATTTGTACTGCGGTTGTAGATGAAAGTGGAAATGTATGGAAGTTTATATGAAAAACTCCACATCATTTCACTGCACGGGAAGATATGAACTCAATAAATTGACCTCGCTCCCAATGTGTGGCTTCATAGCTCAGTTGGTAGAGCATCGCATCGGTATCGCGGAGGTCACGGGTTCGAATCCCATTGAAGCCCTGATTTTTTTCAGGCTTCTTCTTTCCAATTGCTTAAATTGGAAAATTTACTACGATGATCACATTTCCACTTTCATCTACAACCGCAGTACAAATATGAATTATTTCATATAAACTCCACATCATTTCACTGCACGGGAAGATATGAACTCAATAAATTGACCTTGCTCCCAATGTGTGGCTTCATAGCTCAGTTGGTAGAGCATCGCACCGGTATCGCGGAGGTCACGGGTTCGAATCCCGTTGAAGCCCTGATTTTTTTCAGGCTTCTTCTTTCCAATTGCTTAAATTGGAAAATTTACTACGATGATCACATTTCCACTTTCATCTACAACCGCAGTACAAATATGAATTATTTCATATAAACTCCACATCATTTCACTGCACGGGAAGATATGAACTCAATAAATTGACCTTGCTCCCAATGTGTGGCTTCATAGCTCAGTTGGTAGAGCATCGCACCGGTATCGCGGAGGTCACGGGTTCGAATCCCGTTGAAGCCCTGATTTTTTTCAGGCTTCTTCTTTCCAATTGCTTAAATTGGAAAATTTACTGCGATGATCACATTTCCACTTTTATCTACAACCGCAGTACAAATATGAATTATTTCATATAAACTCCATAACAAAAAACTCTGGGCTACATGTAGTTTCAGTGGCAAATTAAGCACTGACGGCATGTGTATTGCCAGCACTCAAAATTATAAATTAAAAGAAATCGCTCTAAAGTTTAATACTTTTCTGTTGCAGTGTTCTGTTGGAGGAAAGTAAATAGCAAATAAAGAACACTAACACTTTTCTGCAAACTTGTGCAGTGCTTCACAAGCTGATTGAAGAACATGTTCCTCTGGAGAGTCTAGCATCAAAACAACTGTGTGGGGCTTCTTGCTGACAAGTTCCAGAGGGTCAAACTGTCATACAGAAACAAGCACATTTATCAATAATTCCTGTCAACAACAAAACAGGTTTTAACCTTTCAACTTCAAAGATCTGATTGTTAACTCTCCCCTCTAGTTGCTACAAATTTCATTGTAAATTGGTTACAAGAACTTGGTGTAAGATCAAAATAACAACTTTTACCTGATAAGTTTTAGTATTCTCATTACATGTTTTCTGGATAATGTATGAATATTATAAGGAGAAGTTACATGTTTATAACTTCTGGGAGTTAAGGGTTAATGTGTTTGATAGGAATGGCAAGTATTTCCCATCCAAAAAATTTAAAAAGCTTTGCAAAATTTACAGTTCAATATATATTGAACAAACAATCAGTATCAAATTCTAACATAACCTCATAGATATTCAAATTTCAGAAAAGAATTCTAATTTAATCTGATAAATAGCTTAGAGGCTAACCAGTACCTATATCATTAAGTTTTCTAACCATTTCAAAATAGTACCCAAACAAATAAAACTTAGATGTTAATTATCACCACTCGGGTTGCAGTAATCTACTGCCTGCATAATTATGTATTAATAAACCAATCACAACATTTACAACAGTTGATGTGTGACTTGAATATGATGAGAAAGTGTGAACATTTGTTAACACTAGCTAATAATGAAGAATGTAAATCATACAAATTTATATGAATTAATGCATGATACAGAAAACTTAAACCAAATAAAAGGAAAACTTAAGAAACTTAAGTAACTAGAGCTACACTTTACGCTTTCAGCTAGATTTTAAGTCAATTTCTGAGGTGCTGTTGATGAGAACAAAAATAAAGTCTTCACAACTTACAGTTTTGAATCAGTACAATATAACAAGCATTCGCATTTTTGGAAATACCGACACAGCGCTCAGAAATACAATTTGTACACGTACAGTCCACGAATTCGAAGGGAAAATTTGTTTAACAAACAACGCCTTCCATCTAAACGCCACGTTCGTAACAAGTTTGGATGAAGAGAGAAATTAAACTCGAATAATAACTCAAATTTGTGTCACTCTGACAATCGTGGAAAATAGAATCGAAGTAGAATTCCACTTCGCTTATGTTTGAGTAGTATACCTGACTAAAATGGACCATAATGCACGCGTTTACCAAAATAGTCCTTCACAACAGCTGGAAAATTTCGGATTAAAGAACCCTCTCGGTACTAGGCCCTGTTATTTGATCGCGGATACCGCAGATACCATGGATTATTTAAAAAAATTCTTAAGTTTCCCATAAGTTCATGAAGTCAACTTTTTCCAAATACATCGATTGGTGAATTTCGTGTTCGCTTTTATGCAAAATAACCCACCTCGTCTTTAGCTGGAGTTTCTGGTTCTTTCGCCTTCTTCTTCCCCATAATTCTGGAAGCTTACTATGTAGTCTTAAGGCTAAATCATAGACTTTCTGACGAGGGAAAAGAAATTCAAAATTCTACTACAAACACACTGAAATGTACCGCCATTTTGCAACTAACTCTTGTTGCTATAGTAATCGGACACCTTAGTGCTCAGATTCCAGCTCGGTGATCATCGAAAAGAGGCTCGATCCAAGCCTTGCGCAATCAAAATAAAAACTGATTCACCAAAATGGTGTACGTTTCTGGAAGTAAGTGAACTTTGGAAATCAAAAATGGTTGTTATATTTTATGTATTGTAACTCTTTCGTCCTCCGATTTCTAGGTAACGTCTTAGAGAGAAGATCGATATGGAGATTATCCATATTCTCCGACGTCTTCTGGGGAATTATCAACTTCGTCATTTTATTGTAAGCAGATGATACGATTTTCCTTTGTGGACATTACACGTAAAACCAAAACGTTTCTGTGATCTGCGGTTCTAATGTTTTTTCTTTCTTCTCTTTTGTCTCCAATATGCAAACAGCTTCCACACCATGTTTTCGGTGAGTATTTTTTACGCTTAAAAGCATCATCCATCGTCATTTCATGATCTGGTCTACGTAGGCATCACAAATGTCGTGTTAAGAATAAGTTGAATTGATTAAATCATGCTATAGCTGGAATTTTTCTACCATTTACTTGAATTTGATGCCTAAAACATCGAGGGACAATTAAATCTACCAGCACTTGCAATTCATGTTCAGCTACACTTGATGTTTTAGTTCACTGTGGTGTGGAGCTGTCAGTGTTACATAGCGAAACAGGAAGTGATAATGGAAATCAATTGTGCATTACAATTCACTAGCTCCTCAAAGATGTACTTGCTCCTTTCAATAGTAGTGGATTTTTAATCTCATAGCATACATTTTGAAACCACTGGTATCCTTGCAATCTGATTGACTCTCTGCAGTGTGATTTATTCACAAATCATGCTATTTTTTTGCTCTAAATCGCATTTTTCTCAGCTAATGAGAGCAGCATTACAACAAAACAACCAATCAGATTCCAAGGCTTGATTAAGGTAACCAATCAATCTGTAGGGGAAAAAAAGACAAAGAAGCAAATTTTACTACTTTTGTTCCAAAAACTTTTCTTTTGTCATTCAATATTTCTATTCTAAGTTCCACTTAGCTTTACAAACTGGCTTAGTACTGCTGTGCACTTGTTTAATTTTGAAATCATGCATATAATTTTAGACAAAATTGTACAATATTACCTTCATAAAATGTTAATGAGATCAAAGACAAAAAATATTGAAACACACTGGTAATACAAAGTGCTTATAGTATAAATTGAATGTGTTATATTTTCAGCCTGGACTTACAAAACATGGTAACTCATATTCTAATTCAGAGTACAGACCTGGTGGAGGGTGAGTTTGTTTGTTTTTAACAATGTGTCTTTAAATGTCTTTATTTGCTTGTATGACCAGAGGTTTGTGATGGCTAAGTAAGTCTCATGCAAGTTTGGCTTGAAAATACCTAATTTCACCCTGAACTTTGCTTTCAAGATAGGGACTGGTGAATTTTAATTGGAAATTATTCTCTAAAGAGGGAAATCAATAGAATACCTAGCTCTTAACAGGAACAAGATAGTGGCAAAGATTCATGAAAATTTCTGTGCCAGCAAGACTTGGCAATGAACTTTCCTTAGACAATATAATGATGGGTTAGAGCTATTGAAACTGCCAAGGCTTAACTGACATAAAAAATACTGTGGAGAATAAAACTGCCTCTTCTGCACATTCATGGGAGAAGGATGGACCAGTGATTGGTGCACTGGACTCTGAGTCAAGAATTCTGTGTTCAAGACCTGGCCAAGTCAAAGTGTTGTGTCCTCCGACAAAAAAGTTTACCTTCAGAGTGCCTCTCTCCAACCGTAGTATAAATGGGTACTGGCAAATTGTCAGAGAAACCTGATGAAATGTAGGAGGAAGGGGGGGGAGGGCGGCGGCAGCGTAACCTTGTGATGGACTAGCATCCAGGGGGGAGCAGTGGTACCCCCAGTTGCTTCATGCTATCGATACCAAGATAAGTTCTGGCTGGCTGGGTCATTTTGCTTGAGTAGAGACTTTGCCTTTACCTTTTCCACAATCAAAATTAAATCTCTGATTAAAAAAACATGATAGAAAAATTCCATTATGAGGGTACAGGTGATGGGGCAAGCAGGCCTGGGAAAAATGCAAGATACAAGATTGTGGTTGTTGTGATCAGATTTTAAATTCTTATTTTAGACCTCCAAGACCACCTGGTAGAAGATTTGGAAGAGTTGGTAGAGGAGGTGGAGGTAATGAAATAAGTTAATGATCCATCAAATATATTTGCTTGTGCACAACTAGTCAAAATTCAGTGTGTGACAGAATATCCCCCAGCTTAAATGAGGTGAACCCAGGTTTGACTGAGGCAAGTCACATGCCAAGTCCAATATCACCAAGTCCAATATCACCAAAGCGATATTCCCCAATTTTTAAACCTTATTTCCACTAAATTAAGTCTTCATTTCAAATTTAATTTAAGATGAGAGAGGGTTTGTGGTTGTTACAGAGGAAGGGAAATCTTTTTTTGTTCATTAAGTCATACCAGAGAACACTCCAAAGAAAACATCCCACACTGCAAACATTTTTACACAAATATTTGAAGGGTAATGATCACAATAGTCTCTATTTTGCGCAAAAATATGTATGGGGTATTTGTCCTTAGACATTATCTTTTCCTGGAAGCTCACAGTTTTCCAAGAGCTTCACTCTCAGAAAACTGTTTGTATCTTCGAGGAGATAATGTGCACAAACAAATATCCGCACATATTTTTGTGCCAAATAGATACTATTGTACATCTATGTATGTATGTTAGAGTTATTCTCGCTATTTAAACCTTTATTCAGAGTAGTCTGGTGATCAACCAGTTCCCAGCACAATGCTCTTGTTAGAACTGGGAAATGTTCTTATCCCTTTGTTTAATTAATTGCTTTAGCCTTTTACTCTCACAAGTGACAGAGACAGAATTTTCCTTACAATATCATGACAATGTCAAGCAGACAAGTGATGAGAATAAAGATTATTAGGGGATTATTAGTTGATCCAATACCAAATTCTTTGAATTAACATCACAAGAATTGTATGGCAGCCAGTAAGGAGAATTGCAAATGTGATCTTAAGAATAAGAGGGTTAAATTTTAATGAGTTGCTCTCTTTTAAGAGTCACTCTCTTTTTACAGGTGCTCCTTACAATCCTGGTCCTCCCATGGGTGGATGAGGAAGGTACTGTGCATGAATTACAAATTCCTTCCATTTCTCAATAAATTTTTGAAAATTAATTAATTAACTAATTGTTGTTGAATGGTTAATGAACCCTTTAACATCCCAGGGGTGACCAAGACAGAATTTCTCCTTACAATACCAATGCAATGTCAAGAAGACAAGTGATAAGAATAAAGAGAAATATCAGTTGAGCAATTGTTAGTTGATCCAATACCAAATTCTCCAAACTAACATTATGAGAATTGTATGACAGACAGTAAGGATAATTACTTATGAGATCTGATGGTGAAAGGGTTCATATGATACTGTCCTTAAAAATCTGAAAAATACAGGTCCAGCTTCAGTAGGAAGAAAGGATGATACATCCAATTGCAAAGTGGAAAGGTCACAGATGGCATGGTTTTTAAGGATCGCTGATCTTCACAATTGTGTACCATGCAATAAAAATTAATTCTTCCTTATTCCCTACTTCTTTGTATGCCTGTCATGGTAAATTAATCTAGAATTTTGAGATGAATCTTTCTTTTAAAGACAAACTTTTCATCTATATGGTGGTCAGACTTTTCCTTGTTTCAGAAAAATAAATCATGTATTCATAGTTCTCTAGGTCTTGTACCCCAATCAGAGCACCAAAGCATGTTTAGTGAAACCTGGTGAATAATGGAATGAAACCCAAACAGAAAATTGAAAAGCTGAATTTTCCATAGGATCCAAGAAGTAACCAACTCAATTTCATTTTCAATGTGCTGAATTTGAATTAAAATTTTAAACTCTGTTCAACAAAACAGCATTAAATCTGGTTTAAGATTTGGTGTGAATGGGGTATTAGTGTAACTACGTTTTTTAATGCAAATATAAAGGTAATTCACTTTTCTTTGTTCTGTTTTGATTTTGTTTGACCCTCAGGTAAATGCTTGTCAATCTGGTTCCACTGGTATGACAAGCAGAATACAAAGAGACAGCAAAGAGATTCTGTGTTCACCTGCAGATGAATGACGTCATCTAGGGAAAACTTCATCAGGAACCTGGATTGTGGCTGATAATTTTTTTGCTGACTTTGCTATAATTTTGTATTTAAAGATCGTTGTAGATATTAAAATTTACGTTTACCTGCCTTCTTGGTTCAACTTTTTCAAATGCTTTAATCCTAAGGATGTGAAAAAATAATGATTTTATTTAGCCTGCGTAACAAGCGGTTTTGTGGGTGCTTTGAAGCATCATGGAGATTTTCCAACACACGTCTTCACCGCTCATCGCAGGCTAGATTTTACCCAAAGAAGTTCATTATATAATAACACTGAATTATATAAAAAGTTCATTATATAAGAACAATGCGTGCCATATCGGCTGCTGATATTGGGAAAGTTGCAAATAATCGTCGCTTTCAAATGGAAGCTGCACCCAAGCAGAAGAATGCGCCATTTTTTCCCGAGGATCCACAGCGAAAATAATCGGATCGATGTCAGTATCATAGGAACTGTGCGCCTACTCCTCCCCTAACCCGATCTAATCCGTACCTAAACTTTATTGGCTCGGTCAAATCTGGGTTCTATTATGCGACATTAGGTGATCGGGAGGGACTTCGCACCTCTTACCAGACCTCACGCAGACAAAGAGGCAAGAGAAAACACTCCGCCAATAAGCTGGTCACACGCTCATTCAAGAGTGCTGAAGGGGAAAAGTTTCTTTAGGCTCCCTCGAGGAATTATTGCTAATTAATGCAAACAATTTGTTGTGAATTCCCACATTTAATTGCAAGGGTGTGGTCGACTAGGAATAGAACACAATAATGCTCAGTTGAGAGCCAATCATAGGACTCGAATTAGGTCACATGATCAGTAGATAAAAACGCTAAGCACGCTCCCCATTTCCTCTTTGATCAGCGTTCTACGTATTCGAACAATCTTTTTTAATCGTAGCTTTTTATTAAGTAAATATGTCAAAACTGGTCCAAAATACGACTGATACCAAAAGCTGGCTGAAAGCGAAGTACCAGGTTCTTGTGGGTAAGAGTTTCCTAGGATGCTATGACGGTGCACGCACTATGCCGCAGACAGAAAAATCAAGGGACGTTATAATTGTACAAGATTCCCTCGATGAAACACTAGCTGGAATTTCAAGTGACGTGCTTCAGGAATACGGTGACACAGTTTGGAAAGGAATTACTGGACCAGAAGACAGTAGACGCTATACCGAGTATTGGCTGTGGGTCGAACCGGTCTTTAGTTCAGTGCTGCCGATTGGAACAGATTACAATTTCAGGATCGATCGCTGTGAGCCCTTCCAATGCAGTGGTGGTACTTTCTCCTATGGCGTCAGTATCAAGGTCAGCCGTGCTTGAGAGTTCTTCACCGACCAAACAAGGAGCTCCTAGAACTAATTAACGCGAGTTAGTTAACCCAATGACAAACTTCATATGATTTTATGCAGACTGTAGAAGAGTTCAACTCCACAAATTTACTTTTGATGAATAATTTTTATTAAGGTATAGAACAATAAGCAAATAGAGTTAAAGCACTGTATTTAGAGGCTTCCAAATCTGGCGTCTAGTATAAGATATCTAAAATCAAAGAATTGTGGCCCGCATTTTCTTCCAAATTTTACTTTGGCGGACTAACACTTCGAGATGATAACCATCGCTGAAGTTGCTATTGTAGACCTAGCTTCGCTGTTTTGCTGAAAGCCAGTGTAACTCGCTGTATTGCTGTAAGAGTTCCAAGGAAGAAAGGTAATCAGCGCTGTCGATTCAGAATTTGAGAATTAAGTAAAACTAGGATCACTGAAAAGAGACATTTTAGCGACCTCGTGGTGAAGAGATTTCGAAAGCCGAGACTGGATTGCGGAAAGAACTTAAGTCAGACATTCTAAACATACACAGCCAAGACTCTGAAGCCATTCGCATTTAATTGTAAGAGTACGCGTAACAACGTTTTAATCATTTCCTAAGTTTTGGTGAGTAAACTGATTAAATGTTACACTTATTTTACGACTATAATTTGGTTACGTTGTTTACAGTTAGTTCTCTGGTGCATGATCAGACATCTTAAGCTGTTAAAGTACTATAATATTCTCTCTTTTAACCTTGTTATGTTAGCGTTGCCGGTGATAAATGAAAAAGGTATATAGACACAGTTTCTTTCCATAAATAAAGAACAAGGAACACTAAATGCGAGCGGCAAGTGTTTGAGTGACTTCCGTTTTCTCTTTGGCCACGTCCAACTTCGTAACATTTACATCTATTTGTGGTTTTTAGTCTTCAATGACCCTATGCTTTGCTAGTTATTTGCTTTGACGCAAGGGTTGAAATATCTTTCGAATGAGAGCCTAAATTCCTGAACTCGGCATAGTAGTTTACTCATAACATAATATGAACTCTACGTTAATTAAAAAACAACAAAAATAACAGAAACTCATCCCAGAACTCTTTTAAAAAATCCATTGGAACAAAATTAATCGAAATTCTAGAAACTGGAAATTCTTATGTCGACATAGATACTCTAATTTATAAGATGAAAGATCAATTACTAACTGTAATTATGTTTAGTCTGTAGTTTTCCTCTTTACATATTATCCTAATACCTAGATGTTTATAGGCACGAAGATTAATGTCTACGTGTTGTAATTGTATGTGAATATTTGGTGTATAAAATTGTGTAAAATTATTTGTCAACTGTCTGGCTTGCCGCGATTAGCTCTTCACTATTTGCAAGCCAGCCTAGTAATAACCATCTGATGTGAACAAATAACACTTGAATTGAATCATGTGCTCTACCTACCACTAACAGCGCACAACAGCTTCATTAAGAGCTCTTTATTGGTTAATAAATTTATCATATGTCCATTTTCGAGGGTAAACTGGTCTCAAACTCACTGCAGCGTTTTTTTCAATAGTTTCAGCGCTTGATTTCTGTACAGTAATGATAACCTTCTGAGATGAAAATTGTCATGAAGTAATGTGCCTCCATGCGGACAAGGATTAGAAACGCGTCAGGACACATAAAGTTTGACTGCATATCACTGCTTCATTCTCCGCTTGCATTTTGTGGGACGCTGTGAACGAATACTTTTCCATATTGGACATGATATTGCAAAGCACACTGTTATCATATGTTAGAATTAGTGAACAACGCTCTAAAAATAGTTTGACTTCAGACTGATTCATTGAACCCTTCAGGGTCGTGGTAGTAATAATGTTTTCCGAGAAACAACTTGTCGTTTCCGGACATGACATCAGAGGGGGTGGCTGCATGGCCATAGAGTTTCCAATCTGAGGTTTTACCGTTCTCTTTTGGATATGGCGGAAGTGGTGCGGAAGAGGGCTGAGTACAATTCTGGGCTCTCGCATATGCAATTTTTAGATATTTTTTGATAAAAAAATTGAGGCAATTGATGACATAATGCTGTCAAATTAAAGAAAGAAAGTTCATTTCAGACAAGATAACATGACTCTTTTGACATAAATTTTGTTGTGCCAGCCCCAAATTGATGACAAGAAATTATTCTCAAATAATGAGACACAACAAAACCTGGGATAAGTTCCGTCCCGTCAACTAATCTGTAACACGGCGATGTCTCATCTAATCAGAAAACAAATTTCGCTCGACCAAACCTGGGTACTACTATGCGACATGACGTCATCGAGATAGACCTACCACCCGCAAATGAGAACATTACGGCTACTATTAAAGTTGCTTGCAGGCTTGTTCAAGACCACTGGAAAGGAAGGATTTTCTTCTAGGCTTCCTTAAAGGAAATATAACCTATTTGTGCAAACAGATTCACTGTGTTCACTCTCACTTCAATGTGAGGTTGCGGTCGATCGGTTATGAATTAAATAAAACATTGCTCAAGTGAGAACCAATCAAAGGACTTGCTTTGGTCACAGGATCAGTTATTTGCTATGTTCTTAGACGCCAACCGCTCCCAACTTCTTGTTCAGTGTCTTACGTGTAGGAATAATCTGTTTGATTCGTAGCTTTTGATCAAGGAAATATGGCAAATCAGGTCGATCCCACCATAACCTGGCTGAAGGGTCTTGTAGGTAAGACTTTTCGAGGAAACTACAACGGAGAATTGCCCATGCCGCAAACAGGAAATGTAAGGGACGTTATAATTGTAAAAGATTCTCTCGATACAACACTAGCTGGAATTTCAAGAGACGTGCTTCAGAAATACGGTAGTGAAGTGTGGAAAGGAATCACCGGACCAAAAGACAGTTTCCGCTATACCGAGTATTGGCTGTGGGTCGAACCGGCCTTTAGTTCAGATTTGTCAGAGGGAAACACTTACAATTTTAAAATCGAACGCTGTTTGCCTTTCCAGTGCGGTGGTGGTACTTTCTCCTACGGCGTCAACATCATTGTCAGCCTTGCTTGATAGTTCCTTTCCTTTACACCGATTGCCGACCAAACAAGGAGCTCGTGGATCTAGTTAACGTAAGAAGCACTTAACACAATCGACTTAGTTAACCCAATAACAAACTCCACATGATTTTATGCACACAGTAGATCGAAGAGTTCCACTTTACAAATTTACTTGTGATGAATAGTTTTTATTTAGGTATAGGACGGTAAGCAATTCAAACAGAGCTAAAGCACTGTTCGTAGTAGCTTCCAAACGGGCAAGCGGCCCGCAAGTGCTTGACTGACTTCCGTTTTCTCTTTGTCTTCGTCCAGCTTCGTAGCAATTATATCTAATTGTGTTTTTCAGCCTGCAATGTCCCTATGATTTGCTACTTGTTCCTCCTAACGCAAGGGCTGAAACTTCTTTCAAATGAGAGCCCAAACTTCTAAACTCGGCAAAGCAGTTTACTTTTAACATAACACGAGACGAAACATGTGCTCCACTTACCACCAACGGCGCACAACAGCTTCTTTTAGACCTCCTTATTAGTTAATAAATTCATCACATTTCCATTTGCGAGGGTAAACTGGTCTCAAGCTCACTGCGGCGTTTGTTTCAATCGTTTCGATGTTTGATTTTCGTACAGTCAAGATAACCTTCTGAGATGAACATTTTTGGCTGAAAGACACATAGTCCTGTAATAGAAGAAGGCAACCTACGTCTAGAGTAAAGGCTTCTGTTGTAAAGTAATGTGCCTCCATGCGGACGATGATTAGAAACGCACTATGACACGAAAGAGTTTCATAAAGTTTGTTTGCGTATCACTGCTTCATTCTCCGCTTGCATTTTGTGGGAAGCTGTCCAATAGTGAACGAATACTTTCCCATATTGGACATCATATTGTCAAGTACGCTGTTAATATAAGGAAGAATTAGTAAATAACGCTTTAAAAATAGTTTGACTTCAGACTGATTTATTGAACCCTGCAGGGTTGTAGAAGCAATAATCTTTTCCGAGAAACAACTTGTCGTTTCCGGATATGATATCAGAGGGGGTGGCTGCATGGCCATAGAGTTACTGCCTCGTTTCCAACCTGATGTTTTTCCTTTTTCTTTGGATATGGCGGAAATGGTGCGGAAAAGGGCTGGGTACAACGCTGGGCTCTCCCATATGCAATTTTTAGATATTTTTTTTTATAAAAAATGAGGCCATTAATGACATAATGCTGTCGAAGGAAAGTCCGTTTTAGAGACGATAACATGACTCATTTGGCATCATATTGTTGTCCAGCCCCAAATTGATGACAAGAAATTATTCTCAAATAATGAAACACAACAAAACCTGGCCTAAGTTCCGTTCGGTCAACCTATCTGTAACACAGTGATATCTCATCCAATCAGAAGACAAGTTTTGCTCGATCAAACCTGGGTACTGCTATGCGACATGACATCATCGAGATAGACCTACCACTCCTTACCAGACCTCACGCGGATGAAGAACCATAAAGAGGCAAAAGGGAACATTACGGCTGCTACTAAAGCTGCTTGCAGGCTTGTTCAAGACCACTGGAAAGTAAGGATTTCCTCCAGGCTTCATTAAAGGAAAGATAGCCAATTAATGCAAACAGATTCATTGTGTTCACTCTCACTTCAATGCGAGGGTGCAGTCGATCGACTATGAAGTAAACGTAACATTGCTCAACTGAGAACCAATCAAAGGACTTGCTTTGGTCACATGATCAGTTATTTGTGATGTTATTAGACGCTAACCGCTCCCAATTTCTCTTCTTGTTCAGCGTCTTATGTGTAGGAATGATCTGTTTGATTTGTAGCTTTTCATCACGGTAAGTTAGTAAATATGTCAAAACTGATCCAAAGTGCGATTGATCCCACCATAACTTGACTTCAAGAGACCTACCAGGATCTTGTAGGTAGGAGTTTCCTAGGATGCTATGAAGGCGCACACACTATGTCATCAAAAAGTAAAAGTTATGCTCTCGATCCAGTGCATACTTGGTTGTTAAAGGACTGTATTGATGTTCTGTAGCCCACTCCAACTGATATCATGAACGCGTCTTAGGATCAGTGCATTTTCCCCTTTTTCTTCAAGAAGTCACTAATTTGCCCTCTGATAAAAAAAGGACAACCTTGATGCTGATGTCTTTGCCAAATATTCACCCATCTCTAATTTATCATTTCTCTCTGGGGCATTAGAAAGAACAGTGGCTTTCCAGATTGAGAGATAATTCACCACCAATGGCTTATTTACTAAAATGCAATCAGCATACAGAAAGCATCACAGTACTGAAACTGCCCTTCTACGAAGTGGTAATGATATACCTCTGGCCCCGGTTGTTCGAAGATCGGATAGCGCTATTCAAACTGACGGAAAGAGGTGGAGCACGATACATTAGTCACACATTTAGGCCGAGAGGAAGGTTGTTGAGAGAGAGAACGTCTGATATCAATGATTTTAGATTCGAAGAAGTCGCCAAAACTCTCAACTAGGTGTTCAAGAGAGTCATGTGTCGGTAGAGTTGGAAACGACTTTACGCTGAAGGTACTATCAACGAGCTTGAAGACCTGCTTCATATTAGACGTATACAATATACGTCTAGACGTATTAGACGTACCATGTATAAAGTTTGTTATTGGGTTAACTAAGTCGCTTCTGTAAATTTCTGCTTACGTCAGAAAGTTTTAAGGACTCTGCGTAAACACGAAGAACTATTTAGCACGACTGACTTTGATGCTGATGCCGCAAGGGAAAGTACCACCACTGCGTTAAAAAGGCACTTAGTGATCTATTCTGAAAATGTAATTGGTTCCAATCATCAGCACTGAACGAAAGGCCGGTTTCACCCACAGCCAATATTGGACATAGAGGACACTGCCTCCTGGTCCTGTACTGCCGTATGACTTAAGCGCGTCACTTAAAATTCCAGCTAGTGTTGCATCGAGGGAATCTTGTTCAGTTGTAACGTCCTTTGGGTTTTCTGTCTGCGACATAGTGTGTGCGCCTTCATAGCATCCTAGGAAACTCCTACCTACAAGATCCTGGTAGGTCTCTTGAAGTCAAGTTATGGTGGGATCAATCGCACTTTGGATCAGTTTTGACATATTTATGTGGTGAAAAGCTACAAATCAAACAGATCATTCCTACACATAAGACGCTGAACAAGAAGAGAAATTGGATAAATCTCTATCCGGTGGATAACGCTATACGTTTTGCTATCACTTATCCGCTGGACAGCGATTTATCCGTTGGATAACGTTATCCACCCTTTATACAACTGGACACAGGCCATTGACAACAAATGCGAAGCTGTTCTTGTGTTGTTAGACTTATCTGCGGCTTTTGACACAACAAACCACGCTATCCTTCTCGATAGGATTCGGGAACGCTGTGTTTTTGCAAAACGGTTCTTCGTTGGATTGAATCATACATTAAAGATCTTCCTCAATGCATTGCCCTCGATAAGATTCTTTCTCGACCAAGATACGTCTTGTGGTGTCCGTGAAACTGGGAAAATTCAGAGATTGCAAAATACCGCGACAAGTTTAACTGTGTGCATGAAGAAGACTAATCACATTACTCCTGGCTTCTTGTTAATGACAGAATAATTTTAAGTTACTTTTGATTACGTACAAATCTCTTAATAGCCTTTCCCGGGCGCAGTGTACATTGATGAAGTTTTGCTCTCTACTTAAAGAACCATCTGAAAATACATTGTAACTGTAAAATAAAACTAAGTAAACAAGAGGCCAACATACAAGAGACAGAAGAGTTATTGAAGACGGCGAAAATTACCACAAATTGCAAATAACAGAAATTTAAAAATTATGACAAATCTTTGAGCGAATGATGGGCAAACTTAACATTCAAATGTTGTAGAACATGTCCAGGATTGACCACCGATGAGATTTATTTTCTGCAGAAAAGACATCAAAAAGTGTCCTCATGACTAAACTTCTAGCGAAACATATATAATTATGTCACAAAGGTGGACATAAGTGGTGTTGTATCCAAAAGTGATCCAGGTTTGAGATCATTGCTGGCAGCATGGTCGGGTAAAGAGCGCGCTGGATCTTAAATCGGGTGATTTAATCAGGTTGGAATCCCGCTCTGAACATCAGCTAAATATCTTTCTTTGTAATTCTTGATGTACTCCTCGGCAACGCTTGTGATGATAATAATAACAATACTAACAAAAAAATAAAATAAAATAAAATAAAAATAAATAAAATAAAATAATAATAATAATAATAATAAAAGTAATAATAATAACAATGATAATTACAAAAATAATAATGTTGATGATGATGATGAACTAAAAAAAAAAAAAATGCCTGCGATGAAATCCTTTAATCAGGTGAAGGAAGTCCTCTTGTTCGTGGTCCACCATCAAATTCTTCGTCATCAGAGATATCTGGTGACTTGAATGACACCCTGCGTCCTAAGGGAGCGTTTATTTTGTGATAGTCACGATAAATTTGTCCGGATCCTCTTTTTCTGAGTAAGTTCTTCTTCCATTCTGGCATGCCAACCCAACGCTGCTCTTCCTTAAGCCTAAAAAATGTAGAATTGGAAAACATGATCGGCTATTTTCTCACTCGCATTACTGGTGAGAAAAGTTTTAAGTAGGTCACAATAGAATCCAAAGTAGTGTCAAACTAACAGCTATGGAGAAGTAATGAAACATGACCACGTAATCACTCTAAGCGCGCAAAAACGCGGATGGCCAAGCTGCAGTTAGATTTGGTTTTGAAATTGATTGGTTGATAAGGAGGGGCGGGAGATTTTTTTAAGCCAACCACAGCGTGAGCTGGAGCAGAATCAAAGGAAACAGTTCCCGATATTCTTAAAGTTCTTGAAGTTAAACCCGTTCACACACTTAATAGAGTATACGAAAACACCCAACACAAAGATGTCTCACAAACCTTTCTTCTTCCTTCTTGCTGATTAAGGGAATTTTCCATGAAGGTACAAAAGACCACTTTCTTTGCTCAATCTCTCTCTGAAATAAAAAACAACTCATACTATCGAAATAAGGTTAAACCAGTAATGTTAAGCCTATAATTTTCGGAATCGTCTTTTGCAGTTCGTTGTAATCTTCTTCACTCCTATCCACGGACAGTCCTAATTGGTCTTTTTTGGTGTTTCCCTCAGTCGGAGTTCTGAGTTTTGCATGACGCCAAAAATTTCTTAAGAATATCGTGATGTTATAATTCCAGAACAAGACAACAATTTGAAAGATGTTATTCAGTGAATGACAGGCATACTCAGTGGGAAAGAACTTTGAGTGCTCCAAATAGGAGTCAAACCTAAAACCTTCCAACCGATTAGTACTTCGGATGCTCTACCTCTGAGCAGCCATAGAAGACTGGTGGCACGCTTGGTCATTTAACAAGGTCCATGATAAAAGAAAAATTCTATTTACATAATCATTGCACAGAAGACAACGATTTGTTCCGAAATGGCCTAACTAATACTTCATAGGAAAATTTTGCCATTAATTAAGCCCAAAAGTTGTTGGACAGAATCTTACTTGATTGGTTACTTCAATCCTTCGTTCAACTCAATCAAGTTTCAATTTTTGGAAAGTAAAGTTTGTTCTGAGATTGCATAAATGTATTCTTTTGAATACGAACATTACAAGGGACTTTACTAAACGAATACTCCTTACGCCCTAACCTTTTCCCGCTCTACTCTTTCTCGCGCCTTTTCTTTGATGACCCGATTCATCAAGATCTGTCGCTTCCACAGCGGCAGCACATTCACTAGCTCCTCGTGCAATGATTGGACGTTCCCTTCATGGCGGCCTTCGCTTGTCTCGTTCTGATTCTTGTATCCTATTGGTTGGCCACTAATGCCGTTTCTAACAGTCGTCTTCGTGTGTTCATCTTCAGACTCGCTGATTGCATGACTCGAAGTGCTGGCCTTGTTCGACAAAGAATCAACCTTCACTATAACGCTGCAGTCATCTTGATTTGTAACATTTGCACTGAACTCAACAGATGTAGATTCAAAGGGTCCGCTTAGGTGGGAAATTTCACTGTTGGCTTCATTTTCGTTCAAATCGACCTGTTCTTTCGGCTTTAATGATTCCTCACCTTGCAGAAAAAAAAAAAGAATGGTTGTGACGTCAGAGTAACTAATTTCAGCTAATTGAAAGCGAAAACATCTTTGCTCGTATTTGTAAGAAACACGTGAAGTCATTTTAGTGTGATTACTTACTGACAGATGATTTTAGAGATGCACACGCTACTAATTGTCAAAAATTACGTCATATCGCACCCTACACGAGGTGATTAGAATACAGAAACAATGGTTGCCCCTGAGTTTCTTGATGATGAAAGCTTTCATACTGAAACAATTATTCGACGATATTCACTTCGCCTTCGGTGATTCATTGTTATTTCCAGGGGTATGGATAATTCTTTTTTGTCTCTAAAGAGAATAGGTTTGAGCTGCACTTATATTGCTACGCAAGCAAGCAATGAAAACAGCTAACCCCTCCCCCGAAAGATGAATACTGACGAAAACTATTCTTGAGGATAAAAGGTGCAAATTTCGGAGAAATTGTAAGTTGAGACTGCTAAATTGTGATCGTTAAAACAACGATGTCCATGCACGGCTTCAGTAACTGCATTGATACATTTTCAGTAAATTCAACCAAAGCCGTTGGATAACGTGAAGTTTGTAGGGCGTTCGTTAGAGATATTTAAGTTCGACTCCAACACTGGTGTATACTCTTATTACTAAAGAACAAGTGGACAGTAATATTTCCAAAAGAAATCAGTACGGTGGAAGAAACTCAGAGATGTACTAACAAAATAAACAATGTCTTGTTCTCCAGCATCAACCGATGTCGAATACGCTGAGTGAAAATAGATAGATGCTATTGAAAATATTGAATAAGTAATTGCTGTTAAAATAAATGTTGCTCTTTAGAGCAGGTAACTGTTAAGTCCACCCTCGAGCCAAGAACCCCAATGCGCATCGATCAACTCGCTCGCTTTTCATAGCATTGACGAACAAGGAATATTGCTAGATTCCCCAGATGGAATGCAATTCCATTGCAGGTGAGCGCCAGGCATTTTCTTAGCCTTCTCTCGCATTTTCTATCACGAATTTCTTTCACACATTAACCATTTATACTCTTCAGTAGGGAGAGCATTGTGAGAGTGGGGCATCTTGCCAAAATAAATGATACATTAAACTAACAATTTGGCCGGAGCTTTAAAACCCGGATATCTCGTTCGGCAGTCCAGCGCAATGACCAATTGGCCACTGTGTCGTCCACGCAGAAAATCAATTTTATTATTGGTTTACTTATAGTATAGTAGCTTACCTGTGACTTCAGAAAACTCTGGCGGAGGAGGAAGGATATCCAGTAAAGGCGGTGAAGGAAGGGGCTGTTTTTCTCTCACGGGCTTTTTTGTAAACGGCGAAGGAAGGACTTTAGAAACCGTCGCTTGAGTGTGCGGCGGGAAAGGCTTTGTGCTCTCATTCAGATCTCTAGTGTTAACAGATGGGGGTATAATAATTTCTTTTAAAACTGCAGGTTTGTTTTTCTTGTCGTTAATACTTAGTTGTAAAGAAGCTCGTTCGGGCCTTTCTCTCATATGAAAACCAGGTTCCAATGAAGTTTTGAAACTGGTCTCTCTCTTAGTTGGAAGTGCTAAACTTTTCCCTCGATATTTCATCGTTGGCGTCAGGTTCTCTGTAACCGCCTGACGTTCCTTGGTATCCGTCAGTCTCTTTTGTGCTTTGGCTTGCTGCAAAAAAAAAAAAAGGCAAATATGTATCTGAGAACAGAAGAACCTTAATTTAAGGGGCACCCTCGGATCTACAAAAAAGAGTGCCTAAGTTGAGGAGCCCCTTCATTAAAGGTAACAGGAGCATTTTTCAGTCGGCACAAAGCTGAATAGAGGTGTTCTAGAAGACACTCCATAGTGCAAAATTAATCTACAGACAAGAATAGCGACATAACACTGAACTGAAAAAATTTCTGCCCACACAAGTATGTGTGATACTGCTCATTTTTTCTCTAGAAATCTCTTTTTCGATGGAAAGTATGGAAATTGGACATTTAAGCACTTGCAGTCAACAGAAATGTCAGTTCACAATTGGGGCAAACAACGAGTAAAATTAAGAATGGTGGAATAAGCCATTAAAGAAAATTCGCGTCAGTCACACTAACTTTGGTGCAAAACACACTGTTATAAGTGATTAACGTTCAAAAGTAACTAACAATCAGAAGCACTACTTCAAGCCAGTCTCGCCCCAGGTAAAGTTTGTGAAGAAAGCTGAAATGTAAACATGTATCTGAGAGAATAACTTCCCTTTGTTTCAAATAAACTACTTTCATATTGGGGATGTTCGTTCAGTGTCTCAAAGATCTTCTTCTCCGTAGAAATACAGGATATAATTGCGTAGCCGGGGCCATTCAACAAAACGACCAGGTAAATCGAGACTTATTTGAAGCTCCTTCAAGTTATGGATGTTCACTGTTCAGCATTTGTTCGATTTAACAGTATTTAAGGTAAGATTATGCACTTTTCAGGCTTCGTGAGCCACAGGCAGACCAACTACAAGGTGTTTAATACCCGTTCGTTGGGTTTATAAAAGGTGTCACACTGCAAAAAAGAGAAAAAGCCACCATCCTGTGATTCGGCCAAATTTGCATTCTAACCTGAAAGACTGACCGGTCGATTTTTTCATTTGTCAAAAGTAACGAAGAGTAGGATTCTTAATCGTAAACTAATATGGGGGGGGGGGGGGGGGGGGGAAGGGGCCGGGAAAGTAATCTTGTTTTTATTTGGTTTATGAGGATTCTTTTTTTAGTAAATTACCTTCAAAAGTATAACTTTCTTCTGAAAAAGAGGAGCGTCAAATTACGCCAAGTCCTGCTTGTATCCTTGATAAATTTCAGCACAGTTAAACTTTATGTAAGAGCGCTTTTCGACTGCAAGCCTTAAAACCAAAAGCAGTTGAAAGTAGGCAGAGCACGAAAATCGAAACGAACCAAAATGTCACAAAAAGTCAACAATATTTTGAAGTAAAAACAAGCAAACTGCCGAAAGGACGGGAAAACGTGAGTAACCAAGTCATGATTAATTCTATTTTCGCATATGATTGGTTGAGAAGATATCACAAGATTTCTGAACCATGCCGCTGAGTCACACAACCAAGTAACACGAACCCAAAGCAATCTGTATTACTTCTAGCCCTTGATTAAAAATCGTTCTACATTGATTTTAAGGTTTATTCACGTGGTTTTCACGATTTACCAATGACACATTTAATAGTTACCAATGTAATTATTTAGTTATGTATTAATTTCTTTTTTCTTTGTTTCTCTATTAATTTAATAAGCATGCTTTATAATCTTCTTACGTGCTTTAACTGAGTTTTTATCACTGAAAACTGTAGTTTTAATATAATAATTGTGAAGCTTAAATAGAGAGTTACCTTCTTCCTAAAACATAGTTATATCAGTTAGTAATTTTTCTTAATTTTATTCTTTGTACAACGAAACTGCCATCAAAAATATACAACTAAGAACTAAGAGGTAATGAAGAGTTCCAATCACCATCTAGAAAACGTTGTTACAAGTGAAATTCCAATAAGTGACCACAGAAAAGAGCCTTTCAAATCATATATTTAACAATTATCTACCGCAATTTAGTTTTAGCACTACTTGTGTGCAGTAAATCAAATTATTATCACAAATCAAAATGATTGCACATGGTTTGTGGCTACTCAGGTTTAAAGATTTAATAAATGTAACCAAGAAGTTACAATTCATAGACCCAACGTTTCGACACTCCTGTCTAGTGCCTTCATCTAGGCAGGAGTGTCGAAATGTTGAGTCTATGAATTGTAACGTCTCGGTCACATTCATTAAATCTTTAAACCAGAGTAGCATCAAACCGTGTCTGATTGTCCACCTGGTTGCCATGTGAACTTATTAAATATATTTTAAAATGATTGACATTGTCTCATAGAAAATGCTCATTGTGACAACGATCAAAGCCTAACATTATAGAAACTTAACTTCGTTGCCATGCTTTAACAGCTAATGTTGTTTGCTTTCGTGCTAGTGTTGAGACGTTGGCATCTGTTGAAAGTTCAAAAATGTGTTTAAATTTAAGTTTTAAAAGCTTTTGAAATTATCTAAGTGCCAAAAGGCAAAGCAAAGTGACAGAAGAGAAAAAAAATGTTAGAGACAGATGAAAAGAGATCTGACCTGCTGAATGTGAGCACAGAAGCACAGATTGCTTTAGAAAATAGAAGAAATTTTGCTGCAAGAAACACTCTAACACTCCAGTTAACATGTATAACATTGAGCATTATTGCTGCAGAATTAAAATGTATGAAACTCAGGACATTGAAACATTAAGATCTGCAATTTATGAGGGCAATAACAATTTTCTGGGTTATTATATCAAATGAAGGTAAGATAAAAGTTTAGTCTGTATTCAAGCCAAAATGACCAATGCTGCCAAAGCTTATTCTGGTTTCCTTAGCATGAAGGAGAGAGGCACTCCACTCCACTCCTTTGGCCATACTGAGGAAATTGGCCCTTGTTCATTTTTGTACAGACCTCACTGCACTGGGTCCGTACTGCCACAACTTTGGGTCAATATTCCCCAGTACAGCCCTAAAGCCTGGTTAGTTAGAAGTTAATAGACCTGGTTGGAGAGAGACACTGTGATAGTAAAGTGTTTTAGCCAGAACACAACACATTGATCTGCCCAAGTCTCAAACCCACACCTTTAAACCCTGAGTCCAGCACACTAAACATGAGGTCATCTTTTCTCCCAGTTGTGATGAAGATTTCAGATAAATTCATTACATAAAATACCTTTGATGCTGCAATCTTGAGGTAATCTAAACATCTCCGGTGTCCATTTTTCTCTGCTAAGGTCAATGCAGTCATACCCTCCTTGTCTTTCTGTTGCACATTCAACTCCACATTTTCTACAAGATATCTGATGCACTGCCAAGAGAATTATTTTATATTAAAACAATTTGAAACCAATAAAATCAGTTCAACTTGTATGATAAAACAAAAAAAGCATACTGCTACCCAATGGGATTCAGTTTTGGATTTGTTTTGGATTGTTGATATCTATGTTATTTAAAGATAAATTACATATTACAGAAGACCTAGAGGACTCAACTTTTCTTTATAATAGAACATACTGGAATACATAGACAGAGTTAAGTATTGAGTAACATGTTTAATGCCTAGATTTGTAAAACAAAGTTTTTACTCTTCAAAGCAAAAAATCAATGTTAGATTTCCGCCAGATGGTGTTGAAAACACTGATTACTCACCTCAAATTGTCCCTGTTCTGCAGCATCATGAAGAGGAGTACCTCCCATTTGGTCTGTTGCAGTAACATCACCTTTGGCATTCAGCCACTTTAGTACAGTCACATGACCTAGATGAAACCAGCATAAAAACAATCAATGAAGGCCAAAATGCACATGTACATGTATGCTCCAACTGTTTTGACTTCAATGCATTACATCTGTCCAAATCTAAATAAAAAGATGAACAGTAATTGTACCCCAAGGTCTTAAACTTCTTTTTATAAACAGTTCACTATAATTTCACCAACCAACCAATACCCATTATCACAGATGGTTTTTAGGAATTTTTGATTTGGGGAATTCCAACTTTGATAAAAAAATTAGCCCCGCAATTACCTCTGGACCAACTCACACCAAGCAATCTTGCCTTGCAAGAATTTTGGTATAAGGCAAGAAAGAAATAACCCACAAGTCTGATGGCAGGGGACTGCCTAAACGTAGGGAAAGGCCACAGGCTGCCATACATGGCTTACAATGATTCTTGTTGAAATGCTTATTTTGTAAGAGCTGTGGCAAAGGTGTTTCTTTATCAGCAACAAAATTTGAAGGAAGCTTTTGAGATGTCTAAAGCCACACCCTTCACAGAACTCTCTCCACATCACTGTGCTCAAAGATTCAACCTTGTTAAACATTCAAAGAAACACTTACACCATGGAGATATAAATGAGAGCATGCTCACATACTATCAGAAATATTTTGCAACTGTTTAACACATCCTTGAACATCTGGTTGATTTGGACAAAGCAATATGTCTCCTCGTTCTAGTGCTATCAGTCTCACTGGTATCATGATTTGACCCTTTTAATCCCAAGATCTAAATAGCTTTTCTCAACACTGTTTGTCAGTCATCACTTATAATTTTAGATCCAAGAATTTGTTGGTCAATCAAACAACATTCCCCTAGTTGACAACGTTTCTACTTCTCATCACCTTTTTGCTTGAAATGGTATGGATGTTGTGAGGAGAAATTTATCCTTGGTCACTCCTGGGAGTGAAAGGATTAATCATGAATTTAAGTCTACTAATTCCTGGAAAGTTATAGAGGGAAAAATACATCTTCAATTTTGTCATATGTACCTTGTGAGGCAGCATAATGAGCAGGTGTGGCACCAGCTCCATCCCTCTCATTTGCAGAGGACTGTCCTTTTTCCATCTATACAGAAGAACAGAAAGTTCAAAAAACTGAAATCTGTTGAGGATCATACATGTAGCTGCAATTTTCCTCATAGTAAAATCCAAATCAATAGGTATGAAAAAAAAAAGAGGGGTGCCTGTCCCTTGGACAGTCAAAATTTATTCATTCAAATCCAATAATTTATGTAAATTCTAGTTATCCCATTTTGAAATTTAAGATATACTGATGTTAGCATGCAAGGCATTAAAATTATCAGTATGCAAATTCTCCATACTGTTCTCTATACATTTCCTAAAGTGCTGATAAGGAGAATTTGTTTAACAATCAAGAGCTGCATTAGTTGGTGATCATTTCCTTTATTCTAACTTGTTAACTTGATATATTGTAAGGAGAATTAGATTCTTATAGGGGTCGAAGGCCTTTTAAAATAGTATTTCACATAACTGTCTATCTCACTTTGACTTAGGACCAAAAACAACAGGCAATTAACAAATACAGCTTGCTAAATGACTGCCACAGAAAGGTCATTAGACTGGCCATTTGCAGCAAATTCAGTCACCAATTAAAATTAATTTTCTACAGTCTACTGTATGCAAACTAAAATGGTCACAGCTTGGAGGGATAAGGATTATTTTAGGATGTCATTCTTTCTTTCTCACCAGATATCCTATACAGTCTAGATGTCCATTCTGGGCTGCAGCATGAATTGGCAGCATTCCATCCCGGGCTCTGGCATTACACTTGCCGTCAACACTGTGCAGGTACTTAACACAATCTAGATTACCATCTTGAGAAGCAAGATACAAGGGAGTTGTTCCATCTGTGGCAACATCATTAACACAGCTGAATATTGAAAGAGTTACCAATGCATCATATTAAAGTTTGATCGCAACTCCTATGTCCATTTTCTAGAGGAAATCTCACAAAAGTGGTGAATTTAATAGACTTTTAACTATCTTAAAAAATGGTGGGAATTAAACCCTCTTCTATACTTGTGATAAAGAAATAAAAATTTGATAAAATTTGAACTCTTTGAATTAATGAAAGAATTTAAAGAGAGACAAAATGGAAAAAATATGAGTCTTCTGTGAGGGCTCAATCCTCAAATGTTCTGATTTTGCAGTTTTATGCTCCACCAACTAAATTACTGCTAACTCAATGTTGAGTTAGGCCATATAACACTGCTAACAGAAGTTTCATGAATATCCAGAATGGGAAAGTGTTTGTACACTGCTAGACTTGAGTCAGAACTTTAAGAAGTTTAGTGAAAGGGTCCTCTATCTTGGGGCCAGAATGGAGAACAAAATAAACTGAGTGCATTACTAATGGAGATGATTTTGAGATCTTTTACTACTTATTCTTCTTCCTTTACTGTTCCACCTCTTTCTACATAGAAAATACTTGATAACAAGCATTGCTGATCATGGGAAAATGCAAGGCAATATACCAGAACCCTTTCACCAACAACTTCTAATTTAGCTTGCCGTATAGTGAAATGTCATTCACTTAATTGACCAATCATAATGCACATTCTAACTGAGAGAAATGATTTTGTCAGATATGAACCCTTAACATACACTAGTAACCTAATAACTTGTTCACTGTGGCTCAGGACGGAACAAATCCAAATGCAAGGTTTGAGGTCCAAATCCTCTGGGGGAACTGAGATTTTTATTTTATATTTTTTATTTGTTTATTTATTTTGGCCTTCATTCACTATAAAGGCACCACCAAATGCATGCAACATGTAAAGGAACATCTTGCAACATAGTTGCTTGCATACCATGTGGTACCATGCTGCAAGATGTTGGATGGTGTTGGATCAAGTTTCAAAATGTTCAAAGTTTTTTCGCAACATTTTGAAACTTAAGATGTTGTGTGTGTTTGGCCAGCTCCTTCACAATGTTGCAAGATGTTGCATTGAAATGTTGCGTGCACTTGACCGGACCCTAGGATTCATTCATAATCTAGCCATCTAGCATAAGACTCAACTCTCAAATCAAAGAACATTCTACCTGTAACCAGCTTTGAAAACCAACAGCTCTAGGCATGTCAGATGCCCTCCACAAGCAGCAAAATGCACTGGAGTCATATAATTTCTTGACTTAACCCTGGGATTACCGTTCCCTTTCTCGATCAACCACTTGACAGTGTCAAACCTTCCAAATCTCGCCGATAAATGGAGTGCAGTATGCCCAGAGCCATCTCGAGTGTCTGCATCAACCTCGCCAGTCGCAAGGAAATATTTCACACACTCTAGCTCCCCCTGAGCCGCAGCGTCATGAAACGGAGTCGCCCCGCTTCTTCCGCGGACTTTGGGAGAAATTCCAGCTGTTTCTACCAGCCATTTTACGCAATCAATCCTTCCTGTTCTTGCTGCGTAATGGAGAGCAGTCGCTCCAAATCCATCTACCGCGAAAGGCGCTGATCGACGGAGCGACCGTAAGGTTTGAAGATCTCCGTCTTTCGCTGCAATAAGAACTCGTTCAGCTTCAGCCATATGTGCGACCTAGGTTCATGTACACTTTCTCAGCTCAAAACACAGATCGAGTGCGAAACAGCCATAAGCTAAAATATAAAGATTTGCGCATAATTTTAAGGTTCATCCAAAAATATTTAATCTGACGAGTGCTCGTTGCCAACGTGATCTATTGAGAGAAAAAACATTGTAAATAATTAACGACCTGTAACTTCTTTGCCGACTGTCGCGCACCTGCCTTGTAAGGCTGTGAAGAAATAAAGGTACCCGGAAAAATATGGATGGATCGTCATGATCATTGAAAAAGCCTTCGAAATCACTTGAACAGCTGGGAATTCTCAATATTGCTCCTTCTCTTTTTCAAGTTCTTTTTGCTTTCATCTCCTTGAGTGCAGGAAAACTCATTCCGTAGTTGCGTCATTCCGGAAACATTATGCATGAAGAATAATGAACAAATATTTCAGACTTATTTCAAACTTTAAAATCGCCGCCATTGTCAAGATAGATTCTGCGTGACTATTGAACAGCGTTGGCATGTAAGCGCTTAAGCGCATGCTTATTAGGTACACCAAAAAATGGCGGACGGCTCGCAGAATTTAGTTCCTAACTCGGTTCAAAACAAACCAAATACAAGCGGAATTTCGGGAAGTCAGCCAGCGACAAGTCAACCCACAGCTTCTAATACAGCTGCGGCAACTGTGTCCCATGTGGATACTAAAGTCAGAAACGCTGGTGCTTCTTTGGCGGAGTTTTTAACCCAGTTGGATGACTATACACCGACGGTATTGAAGTTAAATAGTTATGCTGATTATTTTTCAGTTTTTGTTTATGTCTAATGTAATGACTGAATTTTTGTTCTTACTGAATCTTGGCCTCGTCTAAATACATAGAAATGCAAAAAGCGTCGCTGATAGCCAGCTGTTTCGTTGATAAGACGTGATTGTCCAAATTTTCTGTTGAGCGAAACAAGCGCTTAGGTTAGGGGTAATACGGGGCAAGATTTCCGCGCATAATTTATACAGGTCTTATATAGAGAGAATAAAAGGTAAACTACAGAATACAGGGCCACTTATGTATATTTCATTGAATCACTATACATCCTTTTATGTTCTGTCTTGTTCTTCAAAGCATGCCGACAAGGTGGACCTTGGTGGCCCCTGTTCCCACTCAACCAACTAAGCAGAACTGAGTGTTTGCTTCATATTTTTCCGTACAGATCTTTGCCTTTTACCCTCAGGTTCCTTCCCCTCTCATCAAACGGAAGGGCTAAGTTGGCCTACAGGATAAAAAATTCCAAGCTTATGTTATAAAGCATTCTTTTTCAATGATTTCTTAGATACCAGATGCTGTAACAGCATTTTATTTAAATCGTGCAGGATTTGACTCCACAGACCCACGAGTGTAAGTTGAATTGGAATCAGTTATCTTGGGGGTATCATGCTTTTTCGAAGTACAAGAATTGTGTTTGTGAATGGATAAGAAAGATGATAAATTTTGAGTTTGAATGAACTGAGATGTTGCTAATTCATCACCAGCATGTAATGAGATAAAACAAAGAGTTACTAAACAGGTTTTGAACCAAAGACCCAGAGACTTCTCAATCTGATGCTCTACCAAAGTATAACTCGTGCTCAAAATTTACCAGTGGGAGAAGTGGTGATTGTACATAAGGGCACTTGTCTCTAGTCTTAACATATTAGGGACTTGGCCAAGTTACTTTTTTTAGTTCTCAGGCAAAAATTTTGCTTTCTCTCACCACTCAGGAGTATGAGCAGGTACTGGCAAAGTGTTTAGAGAATGTGATGAAATGTTGATTGGGGGGCGGGGGAGAAAGGGAGTAACAAAAGATGAGGTAGCATTCCATCCAGAGGGGAGTAGATGATTGCTAATTTGTATCTTTGGGTATTCTTTATCCTCTGTAATTCCTCTAACTACTGGGTTATTGACTAGAGCAATTTTCCTCTCACTGCAGAGTGAGGATGATTTCTCTTGCTGCACAGAAGTTTATATCAGATATTGCTAATGATGCTCTGCAGCACTGTAAGATGAGGGGGTCAGGCCAGAGTTCAAGAAAATCTGGCAAAGTAAGTTCTGTAGCGATTTTAATTTATGCACTGATTCTTAGTTTATTCATACTATTTAAGTCAACATACAAAGTGTTACTCCTTTATCTGCTTGCAGAAGGCTTTTGTGAGGCAGTTGATGGATCACAACTTGCTTGATTTTGTGACTGACATTATCTGGTTGTGAATACATCTTTCTCATCAACAAGTAATTAATTGGAAAACAGATGAATTCACAACAAACACAATTTACTTCTTGAGAAAATCAAGAAAAATTTGTTTGTATTTTGCAGGACAAGCGTTATACATTAACCATGGAAGACTTGACCCCAGCACTTAGTGAATATGGAATAACTGCCAGAAAACCTCCATACTTTATTTAATGTAACTTTATCATACCCATGTAAATATGGTAAATTGATTATTAATGAACTGTAGACTTCTCTTTGTTAAATGGAAAGAATTTATAGGCAATAAAGTGCATTTTGTAATGTTAGTGATGTTGGGTACAGGGACATGGCATTACTTTACAATTAATTCCACACCCTTGGACAAAAATCTGTCTTGGAGTCAATCCTTTATGTTTTTCAAGAGGATTCAGGATTTGAACATTGAAATATTGTAAGAATAAAGGCTTGCTTTTTAGAATCAGTAAGGGAATAAGCCCAAGCAGGGTGGAACAATGAGCAGACTCAAGCCAGAAATTTACAACCTTCAGCAAGAATGCTCTTCTGAATAATTAAAAACATTTAAAAATCGAATTTTACTAGCTAATTCCAGGAAGAGAGATATCTCTCAGGGGAAATAGAACTACCTTTTCCATCTTTACACCCTGACAGTTTGACAATCAACACCTTGGTCACTCTCATGACCTTGATGTGTAATTTCAGAGTTGTTTCCAGGATTTTTCAAAGAGGGGGCTCACACTGTCAAATAGAGGGAGCCCACCAGATTGTCGTGTTGATCCCCATGCCATGTCTGACAAAAAGGCTTGCATACTAAGGGAGGTCATGGGCACCCCAGGACCCCCCTCCCAGCTACAGCCTTGGATTAAGGGGTGATATTGTAAGGAGAAAGTAGATGCTAGTCATTCTCACAGGTAGAAATAATTAATGGCAAGGATCAGATGTTTTCAATTCATTTGCCACAACTTGATACATGCATTGTACTTTTAATGTCTTTGGATGCATATTTCATCTTCTAGAAAAAAACCATTCATATCAACTGAAAAGTTTGTACCATGGTCAGTCCCTACTCACCCACCCACCCTTGTTCTTTTTTTTCTTCTTTCTCTGTCTAGGCCGGAGGAAACTGGAACCGTTTGTTTTTATTCGCCCCAGTCCTCCTGCAGCAAATTTCGAAGGAGTAAAATGACAAAAATTTAATCGGTTGCTCGGCTCGAAGGGGGTTCCATCTGAATCTCTCGCATGGGAGAATCAAAGCCTGATACCGCTGAAAGCAACAAACAAGGCTGCAAAAATGGTCAAACATGGTCTTCGTTGTCATATCTCAAACGGCGCGAGTTATTCGGGATTGCTGAGCGAAGCGACATTGTTTCTTCAAAATATTACAAACATTTTGCCTTAAGGAAGATTTGGGATCCAGAAGATAGACCAAATGAAGATGTACATGGAGCCATTTTCAATGTGGAATTTTCACCTAATGGCGATCTTCTTGTCGCGGCGTGCGAAAAACACAGCTTGCTTTTCTTTGATCCTCTTAGTCAACGGTTAGTGAAGACTATACGGTCGGCTCATGGCGATTGCGTAAATTGTGTGCGTTTTCTGGACACCAGGATCTTTGTAACATGTTCTGATGATACCACTATAGCTCTTTGGGACTCTAGGAATCTAAAAAGTAAGGTTCTTAGCTTAGAAGGGCACTCGAATTGGGTCAAAAGTGTTGAATACCACCGACCATCCGGCCTTCTTGTGACGTCGGCATTCGATGACACCGTGAGGACATGGGACATAAACAGGTACTCCAGTGGAGATGGAGTGAGTAATCAAAACAACAAGATTGTTCTTCAGTTTTCCAATTTAATTCGAATGAAACTGTGCCCCGATGGATCCAAAATGATCATCTCGGCCATTCCTGGCAACTTACTGGTACTGCATAATTTAAACCTGGATTACTTACAGTATGACATCGAAGGAGAAGAGTATCCATTCTGGAGTGCCTCGGAATCTTCACTCGTTAGCTATGCTAGTCATCGATGGCCAAGTAAGGAGCGTAACGCCCTGGAGATGGTTCAAGATTTCCCAGATGAATGTTTGCCCTGGTGTATTTCATCTTTAGAAGTTCATCCTCATGGCTGGTGTACTCTTGCACGATACACATGCAAGAAATCAAGAAATGAGTGGACTGTTCTTCATGACATTCAGGATGTCGCTGATATGAGGGATGGTTAGTATTGAAAACTTAACAATTTTGTATGTTATTCGTACCCTAAGAAAAATTTTTCCCTTTTTCAATCCCTCAGCCCTTGCCCTCCCTAGCTATGGAAGTTATTTTATAGTATAAACATCGGTGTTTAACAGAGATTCCAGCCCTGAGAAAAGGGATTAACTGCACAAGTGTAAAATTGTGATCATAATTGTTTGATATTTCCAATCAGCTGCTGATACATCACTTACCTTTCAATTGCCATGTTATCAGGTTCATGAATGACAAGCATTTACAGTCAGTAAAGGCCTATGGAGTTTATAGCAGAGCTCACAGAGCATAGCCCCATAATTATACAAAATAGTAGTGACCCATGTTTATTTATTTAACATATCAATATTATTATTAACTTCTATTGTAGGTGAAGACAATGCAACTCCTTCACGTCGCCTTACCTACAGTATTAAGGAACCCAATGTAGCCAGGGGTTACATAAAAGAACATTGTTTTAGCAGTGATGGAAGAATCATTTGTTCACCATTTGGCAATTCTGCCAGAATCCTTGGTTTTAGTAAACATTGTGAAGAACTGGCAACTTGTGTTCAGGAGACACCTTCAGAGCTGTGCGATTTAAAAACACTTATCAGTCATAAACATGCTGTGGTGACTTGTAGGTTTTCACCAACTCACTCTCTTCTCTCTTTGGGTTGTTTAGGTGGCAAAGTAAGCTTTTACCAACCTAAACTTTGAGGCTACTGAGCTTGAAGATATTCCTCTTGTTATTTGTGTGTTGGAAAATATGTAAGAGCAATGCTTTCAATAAAAATCTTCCATTGAGCTACCTAAAAATGATTGTGTACTGTTAAGTTTCTGAATCAATGTATAAACCTAACAGTCAAGAATAATAAAAGGAAATGGCATTTCTAACCCTTTCTGATATCTCATTAGAGATTCTCCTTACTGTCTGCTATATAATTATTATTATTATTGTTATTATTATTATTATTCCCATCACATATCTGCTTGATATTGTATTGATATTGTAAAGAGAAATTCTATCTTGGCTACTCATTGGTTAATTTTATTGCAATAACCTTTAAATTCAGTTTTCTTGAGGACTTCAGACCAGGATCATTCGGAGCTGAATTTATCAGACATTTTTTCTGTATCTAAAGTTTGTCCTACATGTCATGACACAAGCTGCCTATGGTGACAGAAGTGAAAAGGCTCCAAAATAGGCTTTTTTATCCAAATCCTGAAAGGCAAAAGGCGCCAGATGAAAGGCAAACAAAATCATGAGGACTTTTTTACTCTTTACATGCAATATCTTTAAGTGAGCACTTACGTACTACGGGCCTATCTTTTTTCTCCCGGCTCCAGGGCTCCTCATTGCACAGCTGATTTAATTATAATTAGCCAATCAGCGTCAAACAAAGGAATACCCCTTTGGGATCCGCTGACCTGACCGCCCACATACAAATCAAGAAATCTTTTAACTCACGCCGCAAGTAAACACAACTTACTAATCCCTGCTCCCCTTCAGACGAGGTTAGTTTGATTATTCACAACTCTGAGAAATGACCACTATCAAAGCCATTTGCTGTATAGGTGCTGGATATGTTGGCGGCCCGACTTGCAGTGTCATCGCGTTAAAATGCCCGGAGATCAAAGTAACTGTAGTCGATTTAAGTAAGCCGCGAATTGACTCATGGAATTCGGAGAAGTTACCGATCTTCGAGGTAAGTGAGCGAACTATATTTAATTTTGGATGCTGTGGGTGAATTTTTACGTCTTATGAATAATTTTTTTTTTCCTGTTCTGATTCGTTTTCACAGCCCGGTCTTGATGATATTGTAAAGAAGTGTCGTGGCAAAAACCTGTTCTTTTCAACAGATATCGACAGCGCCATTCGTGAAGCTGATTTAATATTCATCTGTGTGAGTATTGATCGATAAAAATCGCTTATATGCGAGTATCCATTCATTCATTTGAAACACTAATTGTCATTTCGGCAAGATATGAGCCTGGCTTCTTTGGCCGAACAAATTAATTAATCGAACTTCGTTCTTCCTAGTAATATAATGTCTCCATTCATTTGATACGTTTTAGGTTAATACTCCAACGAAAACCTTCGGATTGGGAAAGGTAAGCTTTTCAAAGATATGAACTTCTTTCATTCAAAAATTAAGTTGTTACAGATTAAAATAATAGCTTCGTATAGACAAAATGTTTTGTTTCAACACTAATTTTTTGATGTGAATTAAATATTCATGTAATTTTATTACGTGGTCAAGTATTAAGACAGTTTCCTTGTGCCGTAAATTTCTTCAAGTACCAGAGATTGCTCTATTCTCTGAATTTTTTCGCCACAAATTCTGTCGCCATAGAAATAAAGACTGGTTTCGTGGAAACGATATCTTTCAATGAATAAAAACATTGCATGATTAGCGGTGGCCTGCAAAGTAATTGTAGTCGATTGACAAAAAAAACATCAATTGGTCGACAACTGATAAAGTTGGTTTATATTGTTATGTAAAGTTTCCAATGAGGGTATTGTACTTTATGTAGATTGGAGTCAAATGTTTGAACTTTCAAGAATGCTGTGCTATTGTTGTCACTTCTCTGAACAGCTAAATAAATACAAAACATTCTCAGTTGCTGGCGCCATGGTTGAGTGGCTTCCGGAATTATATTAATTTAAAATAAAAGCCGTTTGGTTGATGCTAAGATGTTTGTCACTGGACATACATTACATTGTGTCTTTTTGTAGATACTGAAAAGAAAAAAGATAGATGCATCTTTACTTTTATGACCCTTAAGAAAATTTTGATTAAAGCCTCGAGCGATCTAATTCAAAACTAAAAACTAAAGAGTATTCAATTCAGAGTTCCTGTCGAAGGTACTAAGAGCCCTGTCGTGATTTTGAGAATTTGCATACTAATTTGTTGTTTTGTTCAATTTATTTCCAAAACAATTCTTCATAACTGTTTTTCTTTCTTTCTTTTTTTTTTTTCGGAAGAAGGAAAATTTGCTAGAATGTCAATAAATTGTATTTGCATATAATACTTGTAATACTTGGTTATGGCAAGATTTTCCCATCCATTTATAGTTGCACTCTTTGGATAAGATATTTTTGTTTTTCATGATACTGACTTGTTCATTTTCTTGATGATGTAATATTACCGGAAGCAATGATCTATTCATGACAGTTCAAGAGAACTGATTCACTTTGTATTAATATAACCCTTTAACCCATTTATATATTTTCCTCCTAACAATATCACCCCTTAATCAAATATTAAGGCCATGAGAACAAATGAAATGATCACAAACTGAAGAAACTCTTGATTGTTGTACAAATTCTGCTTGTTAGCACCTTAGAAAATGAATGGAAAATATGTCAACTGATGTTAGGGTGCTAAGGAGTACCTATTAATAGCAAATTCAAGAAAGTTCTGAACACTATTTGATCAGTAAAAGGAATTTAAAAAATTACCTTCTTAATAAACACTTTTTCTAACAAAAAGCAATATTCACTTCTCACTTATCCATGAATTGTGCATAAGGGCCGTGCTCCAGATTTGAAGTACATAGAATCTGCGGCAAGACACATTGCAGAGATTGCTGATGGAGAGAAGATTGTTGTGGAAAAGAGCACAGTACCTGTTAGGGCTGCTGAAAGGTAATAAGAACTACTACTATATTCATACTTGTTACTAAAGGTCAGCACACACAAGGGGACTAATCTCTAGTTGTATTTTACATGCAGGAACCAATTGCATAGGGAAGTAGCAAAAGCTGGGGGGAAAACAGTATCGTTCTTTCACTCTGCGGCTTTCTTAAGAGACCAAAATGAAAATAGCAATCAGCTTAGTACAAACCACAGATTTTTCAGCAAAATTATTCAGTGCTTGAATTGTTTCTGATTCAGTGCAGATGTAAGCGGAAAATAACACTTTGTTACTGATCAGATGTGGCCAATACAGAAACAAAAGCACTTTATGTCTCAAACTTTGGAATTGGGGAGGTAGTACTTTGTTGGTTTTGCTTTTATTGCTTTTATCTTCATGATTTTTTTCTGAGAGTTGTTGACTTTTTTTGTAAAAGTCGATCAGCATTCTGGTGGAAGTGACAATTCAAGCATCATCATCCTTGTGATCCGCCATCTTGAAACAGAGTTTGTAAGGAGTTGTGAGAGCTAGTGATACCAATCTGTGATTGGTATATTTTAAGTTGGTCGCTGGGACTTGTTCCACAAACAGTTCACACAAAACATTTCAAGGAACAAGTTGCAAGGACTTGTCCTAAAAATTCAAACTAGTTTGAATTTGTGAGACTGGTGACAGGGACCAAATTTTAGTCCCTGCGACTAGATTTTGTGGCAAAAATGGGTAGTGCACACAATGAGACTTGTCCCTGTGACTTGTTTTTATCTCTGGGTTCAATTAGAGGAGGAACATTTCAATTCCAACAAACTTTTTAATTTAGCAAGCCATATTGTGAAATACTGTCCATTAAACTTACCAATCGTAGTGCATGGACTAACTGAGAGATATAATTAAAGGAATTCTCTGGTGGGTGTTTTATAAATATGTATGTATTCAGACCAAGGTACCTGATTGTTGAGTACTATGGTGGGAATGGAGAAAAAGACACAGTTATCAGATAATTAAACTTTTTTTCCTTAGTATTACAAGAATTTTTGACGCAAATGGAAGTAGAGGAAAATTCCAGGTTTGATTTGAACTTCTTAGCTTGTCATCAAATTGTTTTCATAGATAATAATACTAACAATAACAATGGTTGATAATGATGATGATAATGATGATAATAATGATGATGATAAAGATGAAGCTGTTCATTATTTTCTGATAATAGTTATAGTAATGACAATGAAGATAATGAAAGTGAGAGTGAGAGTCGAAGGATGGTGAGAATTAATATGACGGTGATGATAATACTGAGATGTATTTGAACAAAAACTGTTTAGAAGAAAATGCCTCCCCTTCCTTGTAGGTTTTATCCAATCCAGAGTTTTTGGCTGAGGGTACAGCTATCAAAGACTTGATGGAACCTGATAGAGTTCTGATTGGTTAGTATAATTACACTTCTATTACTATTTTGATTGATTTACCTTGTACATAGTTCAACTCCTGTTTATTTGACCTTTGATAATCAGCATCATGATGATTGAGGTTTTTTTTTTAATACATGACTTCCTCACTCTGTTTTCTAGGAGGTGAACAAACTAGGGAAGGATACAAAGCAATCGAAGCCTTGTCATCAGTTTATGAACACTGGATTCCCAAAGAAAATGTTATCAAGACCAACACATGGTCGTCTGAGCTTTCAAAGCTGGTTGGTAATTTTGTGTTTTGATTGCACTTCATGTATAAGTGTTGATGGGCAAAATGTTTCGTTGAAATGAAAAAACAAGTGGACATTGTTCCTTGCAGGCAGCCAATGCTTTTCTAGCCCAGCGAATCTCCAGTATCAATGCCATGAGTGCCATTTGTGAAGCAACTGGTGCAAATGTGTCTGAAGTGGCAAGTGCAATTGGACGAGACACAAGGATAGGAAGACACTTTTTGCAAGCCTCTGTTGGTAAGATATAATGAACAACTACATTTTTCAACTTTGGATATTACATCTCTAGTGTTCTACTTGGGTTATCAGCTCATATTCCAAGTCACCTTGTATGCAACATTTTGGAAGCTTACAATTTTTTGCTGAAATATTCAAAAGTTCAGGAATAAATGAAATTTAATAAAACAATTATGCCATTCACGCTTGTTGGATAGGAGATTGGTTATTGCCAACTTGCCACTATTGCACCTCATCACCTAGTTATCATCTCATATCCAGTGCATGCTTGTGGAATAATTGTTAGATAACTGAGATACTATGCACATCCCATAGTTATTTTATAAATTACAATAAACCACTCTTTATACAAGTTTACCAGTATAATAACCATGCGGGACGTAATGACAGAACACTTCAAATGTTTGTAAATCACAAGCTGGAGGTGAGAGTATTTTTTTTTTTTTTTTTTTTAATGATAGGTTTTGGTGGAAGCTGTTTTCAGAAGGATGTCCTCAATCTTGTTTACCTTTCTGAGGCACTGAACTTGCCTGAAGTTGCAAACTATTGGTACCAAGTAATTGCCATGAATGAGTATCAACGACGGCGATTTGCAAGTAGAATTGTGAACTGCCTGTTCAACACAGTGACAGACAAGAAGATTGCACTGCTTGGATTTGCCTTCAAGAAGAATACTGGAGACACTAGGTAAGCCATATAACTATGTCATGAACATTTCCTGACTGCCCTGACTGGTTACATTTAATTGACAAGGCTGATTATAGACTGAGAAAGTCAGTACTTAGCTTTGTTGATTTTTTTCATTGACAGAGAATCAGCCAGCATTTACATCTGCAAATATCTGATGGAGGAAGGGGCAAGGATAACCGTTTATGATCCCAAAGTTGAAAAAGATCAAATCATGTTGTAAGTATGATAAAATTTCTCTTTAATAATTCATGCAGTTTTCATCATTTGCTCTTATGTTAGTAGAATTTACAATCTTACAGACTTATTTTAGATTTTGATAAATGATTGTATTACTGTTATTTTTGCAGGGAGTTGACCCAGCCTTCTATTTCAGAAGATCCAGAAAGAGGTACCAATTTTTTTACCAGTTCCATTATTCAGCATTATTTGGTGGAATTAAATGAATAAATAAGCAGAAACACTAGAATTTTGTTGAGGCACTGCTATGGGGTGGCTCTTTGTCCATTGTTTCCACGTTAAATTGAAAGTTGGGGTGTGTGATCTTATCCTTTTCACATGCAGATGCGTCAACATCACTCTGATCCCAACAGTATGCACGACACTTGTTACATCTTAAGCCCTCAACCTTTCGTGATTGGCATCTAATTTCTCCTTACAATATCACCCCTGAATCAAACATTTTGGTCAAAAGAATAAAGGAAATGATCACCAGCCAAATGAGCTCTTGATTTTTAAACAAATTCTCCCTGTCTGCACCTCAGGAAATGTAAGGACAAAAGTTTGGAGAATATGCATACCGATGTGAGGGCATAAAAAGATTTACATAGTAATGGCCTAGTGTTCTCTGCTGCTTAGTGGTAGAGCATCAGAGAAAAAACTGCAAAGATCTGGAGTTTCATTCTTCATGAGGGAAACAGATGTTTTCTTTTCCCCATGCATGGGGCAAAACAAATAACAGCTTTCTTTATTAATTTTTTTTTCTCTCCGCAGTGGAACGTCTGATTACAATTGCTGATGATCCCTACAAGGCAGTTAAAGATGCACATGCTCTTGTTGTTTGCACCGAGTGGGATGAATTCAAGGTTTGTGTTTTCTTATTTTCTAGATTCTTCATTACAAGCCTGAAATTATATTTTCGTGTGGCTCCAAATGGTTTGCTGTCTCAGACACCCGTTCTATATTGATTGTTAGGACTAAAGTCTGTCTAGTGTTTCCCAGAATGGGCATAAAATGGTCCCCAAAAAATTGCTCACAAAACAAGATATGTACATTTTTACTTAGGTTACTATGGCATCACAACAGTCTGTTATAAAAAATACCCTTCAGTTGAGCTTGAAAACTAATTCAACGCAAGGGATTCCGAAATGCCTATTGATGTTGCTTTCAACGTACAAAGTCTGATTCACAGTCATCATTTCTTTTCATCATCATTTGAGGCGAGCCGCAATCGCGCGCGAATAAAATAATGTACCTTTTTCCCGCTTTTGCTACACCTCTCGCGCGTGACTCACCCCTCGTGTTTCCTCGCGCTTGTCTCTTATCTCATACCCAGAACCTTCTTTAGTGGGCGATTTAGCTTGCCTCCGAATGCAAACAACACCTGTCAAGCAAAGCCATGTTAACATGCTATCGTTCGTACTTCTTCATTTCCACAGACGTACGATTACAAGCGTATATACGACAGCATGCTGAAACCAGCGTTTGCCTTTGACGGCCGAATGATTCTGGATCACTGTCACCTACATGAAATTGGTTTCCAAGTCGAGACGATTGGAAAAGTTGTATCATCTGGGTACATGCTACCACTGACTCCCCCACTAGCTCCCCCTAAGGAGGAGAAATGAACTGATCCCTCTGGGGAGAAGTTGAGGACTTAATGTGTATCTAACAGTAACAGTAAACGTAAACGTATTTGTTATTTTTAAATTATTATTTACCATTATTTAGAATGTCACTGGAATCAGTAGAATTTGCACCGTACTCCAAACTATATTCTTTATTTTTAAGAAATTGACCTTTGGGGGCAGCTGGCAAACTCGAACTCTCGAGAAAATTGTAACTGGACACCAAAGCACTACAATAAGTGGCTCATTGCCCAAGCGAAACAGAGCTTGAAGATGGGAATTTCGGAAGGGATGTTACACTGCGAGAATGTATTCGTATTTCTGCGCACCGAAGACAATCCAAACATTTTCCTGCTCTGCTGTATCTTGAAATATTCAAGTAGCTCTTTAAATTAAGATTTGAAAGCGGAATGCATTTTTACTCTTTATTCGTTGTAAAACAGAGAATTTTCTGTACAAGGATAAACTTAATAACTTAATTCAAAGTACGCAGATCACAAGACGATAAAAATATTTTGAGTGTACTTAGCTTAGAGTATATTTTTTAAAGATCATGTACTTCGAGCAATATTGGAAATAATATTTTTGGTGAATGAAAACAATGTTATTGTTCTCCTGCTTATGAAGAGATATCGTCGAGACTTGTGGTGTAGCAAGGCGTTGTACAATTCATAAAGGTATTAAAAGGAAATTATTGCTCAAATTATCATTCTTTGGTTAAATATGTAAACGAGGTATTTAAGTTTGACCGAATTTTTCCAATTCAAGAGGACTGGTTTGTAGAATTACAGCGAAAGTTTGGAGAAAAGATAGCGAGCTGCTTTGTTCCGGGTCAGCCCAGGTCTTAATAAGGTTATTCTTTGAAGATGGCTTACCTGCCTTGAATATTGGCTACTGTTTCGCGTTTGCGTGTAAACGCTTCCCAACATTCGACTTCAGAAGAGTGAAGAGATTAATTAAACCTCGGCTCAAAAGCAACTTGAACCCGTTGCCTAGGAAAACATTTAACTGTGAAATATAAAAACAGCATGCACGATTAAATTAATAAATTATGTATTTTGTAATCAGTTCAATTTCTTGGGCAAGACTTCCTCACCTGTCAATACAGCAGCGTTTGAACTTAAAGATGCCTTTCTCTTCAATCCTTCGCAGTGTTTCGCTCTTCTTGATACTTTCTTTGCTGAAAATCTCAGAAGGAGAAGGTAAGAAACTCAAAAGTCATTTTGATTTTTCGAAAGTTTCATCGATTTTAAATTACCCCGAAGTTAAGATTTTCTTAATTTTCGAAATCAAACTGAACAAAGTAAGTTTGTTTTGTGAAATGTCTCCACTTGCAAACACAATTCTACTTTCAGCGCGAAAAATATCCATAAATTTATAATGCGATTTTGAAGTTAATTTTGCTACTTTTCGTTTGATATAAGTAACATTTCATAAATTTTTTTCATTTTCATCTACACCTATGTAAAGTCATTAATTTTTTATTACAAACAGATGTTTGTGAAACACTTTTATCCACTAGTGAAACACACTCTTCATTCAAGATTTGCCGAATTTCTAATATTTTCATATTGGATTTATGGAGAGGAAGATAGAACAGAAACCTATATGAGTCCAACCGAGAAATGATAAACTCGTGAAGAATGAATACGTTATTTCAAATCGTTTAACAACTCTGAGAAATAGCATCGCAGTTATAAGCATAATTAAGAAAGTTTTGAAAATAGAGACCGAAAATTAATAACTTGTTTACAGATTGCCGCGTGTTAAGGCATAAATATCCTAAAAATGATGTAGTCCTTCTTGGTCACCTGCTCAAAAACATCACTGTGAAAATAGACAGCATTTGCCTGACACAGTGCTTTAAAGAAGCAAATTGCATGTCCTTCAACCTTGGTCCTCTTGTGGACGGAAATCATGAGTGCGAGCTGAGCAATTCGGATCACGTGATGCACCCCAATGATCTCGAGCATCGCGCAGGATTTGTCTACCAGTCATTTGAGGTGAGCAGTACAGTTAAACTCCCCGTTTTTATTACAGGGAAAACGGACGGGGATTAGTCGTCGCTAACAGAATTGACAGCCGATGAGAGAGAGATCATTAGAATATTACAGAACCTCAGGGGGATCGGGTAAATTTCATTGTGACACAACCAGAATACGCCGAAAAATAGTTTTTCTAACTTCAAAATTACGCTTTTGAGCAAGATTTTAAATGCAGACGCTTTGTCTCATAAACTAAGAAAAAATGGAAAAATCCCATACACGTCCTTGGGGTTCATTTCATTTCTGGTATTATTTCCAAAGCTCGCGGAAAATGACTGAATGTCGGAGGAAAATAAACTCTTCAAAGTTAAGAACTGAAGCCGCCACAACGCTGTCAGTCAACAATATTTCCGTTCCGATGCAAACTGCGAAGAAATTTTCCTTTTTCCGGAACAGCAAAATAGACTTTTGTCGCTTTTGGACATGGTAACAACTTGATAACGACACTAGAATTACAAGAACAATTCCGTCTCTAGCTCTTGGAAAGAACCAAAGTGATAACGAATTAGCGATTTCTAACTGTTCAAAACCCTTCAGTGCGTCATTGTAGATCAATAATGGTTTTGTAATCGTTGATTAGTTGACGACAAGAAGTTGACATGGAATGTCGTCAATCTCACGCCTTCCGTTCTACTCTTAAATTAATCTTTGCTTTGTATCTCCTGACATAAAACATAACGTAAAATTGAAATTTCAGAAATTAGGAGATCTTTGTTTTCTTTTCCATAAATGAAATTTTCAGGAAATTGAAAAAATATGACTTTTGTTCCTTCCGTGATACCTTAGCTAAAGACTAACAGAATTTTATTGAGGAAACCTCTCGCGGTAGCCTGGGTACTAATAACATGATGACCGCTAACCGGAAACGGAGCCTAGCTATGCAATATTACGACATAGACTAATTTGAAAAGCAGTCTGATATACTGCTTTGGTCCTTGAGTACGTGCTCTTCACTTGCCAAACGACTTTTCAATCGAGCCTCTCTTGAGAAGACTACAACAAAACAAACACAAAAGAGATGCACCTATATTTTTTATATCGAAGGTGATTTTTTCCTCCATATGTCATTGCAGAACGCTTGCCAAAGCCGTCCCTGTCCTGATGATACAGTTTGTCAAAACGGGTTCACAGAACAAGGATATCGCTGTATGCGAGGTACTCTTGTCTCTATTTCGGGATAAGGGAAAAATTTTTTTTGTCGTCTTGTCACAAACGTAGGACAAACACTGAGTTACCATGAGTAATGAACCTCAGACATTAGGATTCTACACTCCGATGCGCTACCACGTGCACTGAGCTACAGAAACTCTCTCTATGATGAGATGAGCCAGTATCAGGTACATATGCGATATGTGTCATGCACACTACCAGGATTAACAATGTCGACTGCGTCATGCGTCTAGTTAGAGTACGATTCCCCATGGGAACTCAGTAATGTTTTTTTCCCTCGCTCGTGATGAGAAGACTAATCATCTTGCCCTAATTCTTTGCAGTACTCAAAATTTATCATCTTTCTTATTATTTATTGGAATTTCTTTATTTTTGTATCCTTTAGCTAAAGTTATGCAAGCAAGTTTTCTCTTCGTAGATTTCCGTGGAAGGCGCACATAAAAAAAGACATAACAATTTTTTCAAAAACATTTTGTGGTTTAGGCAACTTTTAACGGATGCAAGTCGACTTTTGAACCGGGTTTTAGGGGAATTCTTTCCCAAAAAGCTTATAGCTGGCGTACAGAACTTAAAGGAAAATGTAAATGCTTTGATCAATATAGGTTTGCGTATACGAAGCAATAATACAAAGTATATGTGACCTTTTTCAGGCCTTCTTCCTTCTGTGACAATTACACCTCAGACGAAAGTCACTAAGGAGGGAAGGAACGTGACATTCATATGTAACGTCACTGGACAGTTTGGCGCTAAAGTCACGTGGGACAGGCTCCAAGGAAGTTTGTTAGATTCGCGAAGCGTAATTGACGCAGTGGCGCTTACCATTTTAAACGTCAGCAAAAACGACAGCGGTTCCTATGTGTGTACGGCCACAAGCATTATGGGAAGCAATTCATCAACTGCACGGCTTGAGGTGTATTCGGGTCTTAAGTTTATCAGCAGACTACCATCCTCTGTACTTTTGTACAACGGTCAGATATGGAAGCTGTTTTGTTCCATCTCAAGTGACTTGGCAGTCAACGTTTCGTGGATGTTCAATGGAACATCATCGTTTCCTCAAGGCGTGATTTTTGACTCCTTCGACAAACTGATTGTTTTATCGGCCAATTTCAGTCATGAAGGAAATTACAGTTGCAATGCCATTGATAAGGTGAGCTACCTACAAGGCAATGTCGTTGTTCGTGTCAAGTACCCTGAAACCTGCACCAAAGTGAGGGCAAACATCAGTGACGTCAGTGGTAACTACGTCATTGATCCTGACGGCGAACTTGGCGAGGATCCTTTTTCAGTTTATTGTAACATGACTGACAAAGGAGGTGTTGGAGTGGCAGTTGTCAGTCACGACAGCGAGGAAAAAACCCACGTAAAAGGATTTGAGTTACCAGAGCACTATACACGTAACGTACACTACATTGGTACCAGCCTCTCTCAATTAGCGGCTTTGACACAAGCTTCAGAGAAGTGTGAGCAATTCATTAGAGTCGAATGCCACGGAGCTACAATAAATGATGCATACTGGTTGTCACGAGAGCGTGAAAAAATGAAGTACTGGGGAGGAGTTCCTCACGGGAAAGGGTGCGCATGCGGACTGACAAACTCCTGTGACGCTCCAGAACGGCATTGTAACTGTGCAAAGAATGACTATGTTTGGCGGAAGGACAGTGGTCTTCTTACTAACAGGAGTCACCTTCCAGTCATTCAGCTGAACTTTGGTGATACGGGAGATAGCTATGAAGAACTCTTTTATACTCTGGGTAAACTGCTGTGCTATACTTCTGCCGGAATGACACCAAAGTGATATGATCGTGCACTGCAGGGCTAACACGCGAGAGCCTGTTAAACCATCCCAAAGAGGACTGGAATTGCACCTTTTGTACAAACGCGCTCGCCAGTCTTCACTAGCAAATGAGTTGCTTTGGGAGAGGCCGGGATAGTATTTCTGCCGACAAAAAAAATTGAAAAAAATTAGTCATAGAGAGGACGAGAAAACAGTGGGAAGCTCCAAATTTACTGATTTGCGTTTCGCCCAAATCATCACAGGAATCGCCACACCAATCGCTCTGACGAAGGGCTAACGCTCGAAACGTCAGCTTTTTTACTCTTTCCGGTGGCCAATTAACGTTTTCAACTCAGTTGTTAACACTAAAATTACCTGCTCACCACAAGAAGCCCACACAAAGGGTGTGATTGATTGAAAATTTGAATTTGGAGGATATGGTTGGAAATATCGAGAAGCTTTAGCCACGGAAATGGCAATGTAGAAACATACTAGGAGAAATAACATTTATTTTGATGTTGAATATTCGTCAAAATTTATCTCGAGGCATGATAAGGAGCTTTCCGATATTTCCATTTATTTTTTTTTTCAAGGTGCACGGTAACGAATCCTGCGATCTGAGTGGTTCTTTACCCGGTCTGTATTTTCCTATCTCTACCCACGGGCAACGGTAACGCTTTCGTGAGTCGCCGAGTACATGTCTACTTTCTTGCCATTTTTCATAAATATATCTCGTTCTCCGACTGGGCAGTATTTTTGAGCAAAGACGTCGGTCACTACCTCAAGCCGATGAATAACTTATTAATCCTCTCTTTTCTCTCTCTCAAAATATTGGTTTCAGAATGAATTTGTATAAGCAATAGTGTAATTACCTTGGTTGACAAGCGGCCTAAAAACCGTCTGCAATTAATTTTAATCGTTCACGGAAAGTACCTAGAAAGTTAAAACGTGAGGTATTTGCATTGGTTAAAGTTGAAGTTATCGATGGAACTTTCATTTTTTTAATATCTGAATTTTCTCAAACAATTCGTTCGTAGTGAAAGAGCGAGCGCAGTTTTAATTTTCAAGACCAAGGTCACAGTTTTTCACCATACGAACCGACCCTTAGCCGGTAAATAAAATATTTATATTTTCTCTAAATTTCAATCGAAGTACAAGCCAATCTGACAATTTTGTGGGTACTCTGTGGTCAAACCGGTTCTTTACGAGCAAGAGTCTTAGGGAAAGGATCTGAGCCAGCGTGACTGCTGTTTTCGTGAAAACGCTTAAACACCCGCATGATTATAAAAAGGTTATCCTTCGCGGTGATTCAAGCCAAATAAAAGGCAACTCGAGGTTACTATGTGGCGCCAAGACAATTTTCAGTTTCGCTTCAAGTGCACATTGGTAACAATGAAGCCTAACGCTGTAATAAATTCTGCAGGCATCAGTCCGTTTTCGATACAAGAAGATAAAAACTTTTATACTAGAAATCCAAGATAGGGCCAAGCCAGTCCGATAAGAGTAAAAATCTTCTCTCATTATGAAGTGAAAACGATGCCAAAGTCTTGTTGCCAAGGATTCAAATTTAAATTTGGCTCTTGCGGCAGCGAGTGCAAGTACGTTTATCGAGATTTGAAGCAGGTGGGAAGTTTGGAGAGCACAGGAGATTCGTAAAGGGCATCTTCATCCGACTTACTTCACATCAATATCGAAAAAAATTGATCATTCTGAATTGATGTAAATATGTTTTATTTTACGTAAAAAATTTTACGGAACCTTTTCCAACAGACTTAACCTCGGATTAACCTTTAAGAAATATTATGGTAAATAATACTCGTAATTTCATAAGCTGTAGTTCCTCATTGATACGAGGAACTGGTTTCAAATTCAGCACAATAGCTTAGAACACATTTGACACACGAAAAACAAATGTAAATCATTCGGTAGAGTTAGAGTTTTTTCCCTTAGCAGTATAATTTTGCAACTGATAAATAGACAAAAAAAACTTTGCGGCATCGTAATGTGAAAACGGCTGGATTAAATTGTTTGAAATTCAGTCAATAGTGATGCCTTACCCCTAAAATTAAAATCCTGTTCGAGGACTTTTTCGAAACTGTCCCCAAAAACTGTTTAATTGGATTTCCCCATAACGCCAGCATAACAATGACGATTGCCATACCACGTCCACCACTGCAACTTCAACCCTTTGGCAAGATAATTTAAAATGTTTGTATTCTCTTACCTTTGGTCAACACAGGTGTGGAAATCATTTGAGCAAAAAGGAAAAACTGTATTCAGCCTCCCTAAATCTTTTTTTTTTCCGGACGAAGGTGTGTTGTGTGATTGGGTATATTCCGTGTCAAAACCAAAAGACAGTCGCCTAACTAAAAGATGCTCATTACAATATGAAAATGTGGTCTTTTGAACATGTTGAAGATCGCACTGTACTCCAAACGGGAAGAAAATTAATAACGTGAATTGATGAGTAGGCAATTTCCTGGCGGCACAATTCATGTGCTGTGAAGCGAAAGTTCAATTATATAAAGCCTTGATTATGAAAATGAAATTTCACTCTCTTCCAAATATAACTGCTTTACACAAGAAAGGTTTACGTTATCAAAGGGTGATCGATTCGTACCTGTCCTAACATTTAGTAACGACCAAAACCTAGCTGAACACACGTTGATTATTGTGTACGACAAGTTAGTCAAGAGAGTAAGATTTCTATTCCGTATACCAGTGATCTCCTTAAGACCTCCTAACATGACCAACTAAATTATTGCCTAGCAGAAGGTAAGTGTGACATTTCTAATAAAACAGTTTATTGTCTTTCCAAACATTTAGCTAATTAGTGTATCGTGCAAGTTCATTAGCGGTGATAAGAAATCGACCTTACTTCAAACATATTTAACAGGCAAAACATAGATTATTAGTTTCGGTATGGAGCGAGTCAACTGGCTGATTACGAATGATCTCAGCTGGGCACGAATCCACTGATTGTAAACGATTGTGCGTGAGTGGAACTATCGTGGTCTATTTGTGTATTCAAGTAATTATGTCTAATTAGCTCATGTTTCGACAAACGAATTCCGTTTCAAGCCGTAAATACAACTTGTTTTTCAGTTGGTGCAAATTGGTCTTATTTTCTATTTTCGGAGATAGGCAATTACTACGTGAACCTTTTTCAATACTGCTGGCAAGAAAGGGTTTACTTTGCCCCTCCAACAATTCGATGTCTTACATGAATGAAACGGAAATAACATAATTTTCTGGTTTATAGGGAAAATTCAATGTCATACAACCAAATATTGAGTTGTTTGGACATCTGGTTATTTACTGCTGCGACGGCGGAGAAAAAACTCAGACAAAGTGAGGATTTTATACTTTGTGTTCGAAACGGTATGAAAAACAAGTCTATGCAAGATTATGGAAACGTTTCAAGTTCTCTTCCTTATTGCAATCTTGGGTAAAAATTGCTCGGCGTTGAATGAAGGTGAGCATTTAGGTGTTATTTAGGCACAGAATTGAGAACAAGTGGCCATACTCGACACCTGTGAATAACCTGATAGTCTTTTATCATTTTGTAGAAACGATATGTTGTCCTAGAAACCCACCATTAAGTACGAGTGGAAAAGATGTCACTTACTGCTGTGACAAACATGCACGCAAACCCGATTGCAAGATTTTACATAATGGTTACTTCTGGGATGATTTAAATGAATCAGGACTGTATAATTGCCTCGACGCGTGTTTCTGTTTAAATTTTAGGTAACGTAAGTTCATTGAAAGATCTTCAGTTTCACATGAAGGATTTTATCTCAACTGGCCATGCGTTGTTTAAAGCGTATGCTTCTAGCGCCTGAATTCATTGTTGCCGTAAAAAATAACTCTCCTTCCCGCGAAATAATTCTCTTGAATTTGGGAAAGTCCTCTTTTTTATGTAAGCCTGTTAGATCCTTAGGATTTCCGTCTGAGTCTGAGCGAAAAGAGATTCATGAGGGTCCAGAGCTGTGAAGTCAATCTACATCTTTCAAACTTCATCTTTCGTTCTACTTTTCCTATAATTTATTAGCTTTGCTTGGCGCGGGAACGGTGCGGTGATTTTTTTTTCTCATTCTTAGAGGAGTGTCGACAGGTGCAAATGGATCATTTGATCCACGACTTTTTCTTAGAGAATCACGTGATCAGGAGGCAGGAGATAATATCAGCTAGCGCCTGTGAAGTGAGTTGTTATATGGCGGCAGACTGTGTCTCTTACAACCTGAGACAGCCACAGGATCCAGATGGAGGGCATCTATGTGAACTGAACAATTCTACAAACGAAATTCATCCCTTTGATGTCAAATACGAAAAGGGAGCTGTCTATCAATCATTCATGGTAACCTTAATTCAATCATTATAAGTTTCGTCAGAAGCCAGTATTGCGACTGTTTCAGTGATATCATATATTAATTCATACTGTCCCATGACGCGTAATGTCGTTTCATCCTATCCCGTTTCAGGTCAGTCATGTAATGGGATGTCATGACCTGTGATGTGATGTGATGACATGTGATGTTATGTCATGCTGTCATGCCATATATATACGTCACATCAAGCCACGTCATGTCAGCCCATGTCATATCATGTCATTTCCTTCCGAACCCATTTCAGGCAATATCATGCTACCCATTTCAAGTAATGCAGAGCTAAGTCATGTCAAGTGTTGGTACCACATGCCATGCCTCGTCGTACTATGTCAAGTCATTTCATGTCGGTTAAGCCATGTTTTGTCATTCCATTCCTTTTTTTTTTGTCATACCATGCTTTTTCATGGGTGTCACAACATAGAATATCATACCATGATGCGTCAGCCACGTCCTGTTTTTTCATCCCTTTCCACGTCGGTTGATCATGTTATAATTATGCCACACCTTGTTAACTTAACCATACCACAGCAAGCAATTAGATGCCATAGCTAATAAGAATAAACCAAAAGGATCGGACGAGGCCACTATGACGGACTCACCATTTATACCAACATCAACTTTCTCTGCCTCACAGAACCCTTGCTCTAGTAATCCCTGTTCTGCGATCCAGCGATGCCAAACAGGATTCACCCGCAAAGGTTATCGCTGTGTTTGCATAAATGGACACTTTGGAAGAGACTGCACTGAAGGTATGTTGCACTGACTGTGTCTAAAAATGATTCGTCCAATACAGATATCGAAGTTCAATTCAATTACCATACGATTCCATTTTTGTCTTTTTCTCGAGCGAAAAGAGGAAGACTCTTGCACCTAAAAGAACCTAAGGCCACGCTTGGCAACCGAATGACATCCATAAGTCGTTTCCGATTTTTTTCTCCTCCCTTCTCTAGTTTTTTCAAAATAAACGTGTTTTTTCTTGTCTTTTGGAAACTGTAGCACCTCCATACGTGCAAGTGTTTCCCGATGTTATCGATACTGAAGAAGGAAAAACCACTTACGCGAGATGTAAAATTGTCAGTTTTCCTCCCCCACACTTGGTCACATGGAGCCGCTCTCAAGGAAGTCTTCCTTCCCATTTTCTATATAAAGATTATTTATTCCTGAGATACGTCACTAAACAAGACAGTGGGTCGTATGTGTGTACTGCAACAAATACCTGGGGCACAGACTCATCCTCAGTTCAGCTGAGAGTCCACGCTCCCCTCAAGTTCACCATCAAACCTCCTCCGTTAGTGATAGTGAAGGCTTATGAGGTTCTTGTACTGCCGTGTTCTGCTTCAAGCTTTCTAACTCCAAGAATGTTTTGGACCTATGGCAAGACCTGGTCCTTGCCTAGTGGTGCAAGTGTTGATTCGTCAAATAATTTAACTCTTACATCTGCGAATTTCAATCATGTTGGTGTTTACACTTGCACTGCGTATAATGCAGTCAGAGTCATTCGAGCAAGAGTCACCGTTTATGTCAAGTATCCCGACACCTGCGCCAGAGTGAAGACGGACATCAGTGAAGTAAGTGGCTATTATATCATTGATCCTGACGGTGTTCTTGGCGAGGATCCATTTCTTGTTTATTGTAACATGAGTGACCAAGGAGGCGTTGGAGTGACAGTTATCAGTCACGACAGTGAGGAAAGAATCCATGTCACAGGATACGACGCGCGTGGGAACTACAGCCGTGACATTCACTACCGCTACAGCAACCTCTCACAGATCAAAAGACTGATAAACGTGTCAGGAAACTGCCATCAATTTATCAAATATGAATGCTATGGTGCTGCATTAAGGCTGGGCTATATGAGTTGGTGGGTTTCACGTAATGGTCAGACCATGAGGTATTTAGGCGGAGCTTCTCAGGGATGCGCATGCGGAGTGACTAACTCCTGCGCCCGAACAGACAAGCCCTGTAATTGTGATAAAAATGATTTTGTTTGGCGGGAGGACAGTGGCTTTTTGACAATCAAATCTGACCTTCCTGTTATTCAGCTGAGATTCGATGACACTGGTGGTGCTAATGAGGAAGGATATCACACCCTAGGAAAACTGGAATGCTACTGATGAACTTGAAGTTATTTCATTAAATGAAATTTTCTTTAACTGTGAAACCGGTTTTGATCTTTACATACGTGGGCGAAAGATTTGGATGAAGTTGACTCGCCGCAAGTTTGAAACCTTAAGGAATGGAAAACAAGAAACATTTTTGTGAACTTTTGCAATAATTTAGCTTGTCCCTTAACCAGGAATGGTGGTTTAATTTCTGTCTTTGATTTTCTTGGAGCCATATCCACAAGGCATGTGTGAGAAGGCAATTACAATAAAATTTACAAGTTTTGTTTGGAAGAGGTTGTCATGGAGAAAGAAATACCACTCGTCTATTTGCATATTTAACAAAAACATTTTTTTTCTTCGTTGTATTCCACGATTTAATTTTTAAATTTAACGAGCTATGAACCATATTCTAAACACGCACAAACTTCTCATTGGTCAAGAAACTTAAATTCTTGTTAGAGTAGACCTCAAGCCGCAGATTGCCAAGAAAAAAAGAAATGCCTCAAAATGACACTACCTGATTCTTTCAATTATTGGAGATATTTTTTTTTCTCGATCGGAGGACCCCTTGAATTATTAACTTAGTATGCTTACTTAGATAGTTCTGGAAAAAGATTGTGTGTAGTTTGATGTCAGATCTTTTATAAACACTTGTCGGCGCTCAGCGTAATGTCAGACTCGAAATCAAGAGAAGAAGAAGATCGCGTCGACTCGAGACCCCCTCAACAACTAGATGAGTTTGTTTCTTTGTTGTCCAAGGATCAACTCCCCGAGCTATGCTTTTTTCACCGTTAATTTCTTCCGAAACGCATGAAACTCAATCCTTTCTTGAAAAAATTTCATGCAATTTGGTGTAAATGGACATTTTCTGAGTTGCACAATTCTTCCTCTGTGAAACTAAGACTGGACTAATATTAACATAAATTTTGCGTTTTTTTCCAAATATGACTCCATTACATGAGAAAGGTCATCGTGATGAAAGCGAGGGTTTTCAAACTCACAATGGACCTATTGTTTTCATACTGGTATATTGGTATATTTGTTTACCTTTGTAGTAAGTTAATTTTCTGTTTTCTTCTTTCCACTACTCTCATTTCAGGTCGCATAAACAACTTGTTTTCAAACTGTGTGTAATTTGTCTTTTTTTCAATTATTTTCCTTGGAAATCAAACATTACGCGAACAGTTAACCAAGCGGAGTTTATGTTTTGGTGTTAAAAAAGTGAAGGTTTACTTTTCGTCTTAAAAATGAGGACCTTTACATTACTAATACAAACAGAAACATTAGTTTCAATATCATAGTCAATATCATACGAACGAAATTTTGAGTCGGTAGGACACCTGCTCACCAACTGAGTACTAAGCTTCGCTTGATAAAACGTCAATAATTTAAGCTAAAAGCTTTAAAGAAGCGGGTCTTATTGACAAACAACAATTTCAAAATATTGACCATGCTTTTGAAACTTGACACACTTCCAAAAGTTATACATATATATTGGTAACAGGTGGTAAGCTTAATTATTTACTTCTGTAACAGCCGACAAAGCACTCAAGCACGAGTCACTAAAGAAACGATTGTTTTTTTTTTTTGCACTTTCTTTGCAAGAGTGCGTCAAAAAAACTTTGCAAGATTATGGAAACGTTTCAAGTTCTGTTTCTACTTGCAACTTTGTGGAAAAGTTGCTTGGCGTCGAACAAAGGTGAGCATGAGAGTTTTATGCCATGTGGAAATATTAATGCACCTAACTGTACATGTCGTTTATCATTAACTTAACTTAACTTAACGTGTTTGATCTTCATTTTCAAAGTTTTGAAACAGTGTGTCATTTTAGAAAATCACCATTAAATGCTAGCACAATATAGTGAAAAGACGTCACTTACAGCCTTGAGAACATGCACGCAAATCTGATTGAAGAATTTTACAAAGTGTTTAATCCTAGAATAATTTACACCTATTTGCCAAAATGTTGTCATAGAAAAAGGCAAACGAATGAAGGGAAAAAGCTAAATAGAAGTTTATCAGCATATAAAAGTGATCTCTGAATACATTCTGAGCAGATGGAAATTTTTCACAGTGTTTCCACGGACAAACTTTTTGAGACCTCAGATGCTTGTTAGAAATTTCAAGCAATTTTAAAAATACATTATTAAACAAATAATTTTGCGTGGACGCTGTATGCTTATGCTAATTGTTAACTAATTCAAGTTTGGCTTTTTTCGTTGTTGTTGCTTTTTTCATGTCAACCTTACATCATAGCCATTTAATTTCGTCGCATCATATTTCTGCGTTCATTTTAGGTGACACGAGTTTACTTAAACACAATCCGTTTTAAGAATTCTTTCTCAACCAACAATCAGTCATTAAAACTGCACTGAAACCCTAAAATTGTTGTTGTCGTAGATATAAAGCTCGTCCTCCCGCGAAATGAGTTTTTGGAATTTGTTGAAATATTAATTTCCCATGTCTTTGAGAAATACTCGAAGGTTTCGTTAAATCAGAGCAAAGAGAGATCTTTGGCGGACCAGAGCTTAGGTGTAAATTTGAACACCATGGCATCTTTCTTTTTTTGTTCTACTTTACGTGACTCACTAGTTAGGCTCGGCGCACGGAACTCTTTTATTTCATTCCCAGAGGATTGTCGACTGGTGAAAATGAATCCTTCGGTCCACAACTTCTTCTTAAAGAGTCACGTGTTCAGAAGGCTAGAAATAGAATTGCCCAGCGCCTGTGAAGTGAACTGTTTTATGGATGCTGACTGCGTCTCGTACAACTTGAGACAGCCACAGGATCTCGACGGAAGGTATTTGTGTGAACTGAGCGATTCTACAGACAAAATTCATCCCTTGGATGTCAAATTCGAAGAGGGAGCTGTTTATAAATCATTCCGGGTACGATGGTATTTTTTACTCTGTCATTATAAATAGTTCATTCGCCAGCATTACGTGTTCTACAAATATATTGCATAGTAAAGTACACGCTACCTTGAAATGTTCCGTCGAGTCATCTTAAAACCAAGTCCTACCATTCCATTTCAGGTCATTCATGTCACGTCGTGACATTTGGTGACGTGTTGTGTGACAAGGTGTCATATCACGTCATATTACGTCATGTCACTTTTGAGTTATTTAGAAAGAAAATAATAATAACTCTATGTTAGCGTGTAGAGTGGTATGTTGCTCGCACCAATCAGATCGCCGCATTTGGGTATGTATCTCGCACCAATAAGATTGCTGCATAAGGGTATGTATCTCGCACCAAACAGATTTCCGCATTAGGGCATGTATCTCACACAAATCATATCACAGCATTTGGATATCTTGCACCCCCGCAGTGTTTAGGGTATGTATCTCGCACCCATCCTATCACAGCTTTCTTGCAAATGATGTCATAGAATCAGGGGCTGTGCACTTAGAATGACCTCACACGATGTCACTTCATGTAACGTCATGTCAGGTAACCCATTCCATGTTACGAGATGTCATGCTTTGAAGTGTCATACCTGCGTATGTTATGCGCTGTCTCAAAATACCACAGAATACCACTAGATGCCATGTTACTTAACATAAACAACAAATAAAGGACAATAACATATTTTTGGTTGAATTGTACACTTATACAATTGAAATATTTCTCTGCCTAACAGAACCCTTGTTCTAGTAATCCCTGTCCTGCTATCCGTCGATGTCAAACAGGATTCACCAGCAAAGGTCATCGCTGTGTTTGTAGAAATGGACTCTTTGGACGAAACTGCACCGAAGGTAAATTACATCAATAGATTCGCCTGTGTCCATAAAAATCATTTTTGTTACATATATTATATTCGAGACCTACCATTTGCTCCTGGTCTTCTCTTTGGGTGAAACGAGGAAGACTCTAGCTCTTGCTCCTGGACTTTTGTGAAGGGACCTAAGAGCCAGCTTAAGGCAACCGAATGATGTCCGTAATATCGTTTCACTTTTTCTTCCTCCGTTTTCTCTCTTTTTTAGTAAACGTACATGTCTCTTTTCTTTTGCAAATTATAGCACCTCCCTCTGTACAAGTGTTTCCTGATTTTATTGAGACTGAGGAAGGAAAAGACATCTCCATGAGATGTGCAATTTTCAGTATTCCCCCTCCGCACCTAGTTGCATGGAGCAGGTCTCAAGGAGCTCTTCCTTCCCAAAGAAGTATCGTCCAAGAAGGAAATTTGACCTTGAAAAACGTCACTAAACAAGACAGTGGCTCATATGCGTGTACTGTAGCAAACATCTGGGGTACAAACACGTCCTCAGCTCATCTTAACGTTTATTCAGCTCTCAAGTTCATTATCAAACCCCCGTCGAATGTGACAGTGAGGGCGTATGAAGCTCTTCTTCTGCCATGTTCTGTTTCGAGCGATCTGACGCCAACGGTGTCTTGGATCTATGATGGAGCTATGTCATTACCTCCTGGTGCGAGTATTGATTCCTCCAGTAACTTGATTGTTTCATTTGCTAACTTCACCCATGGTGGTACCTACACTTGTAATGCGACTACTGCGCGCAAATCCATTCAAACAAGTGTCACCGTCTATGTCAAGTACCCAGAAAACTGCGCCAGAGTGAAAGCAAACTTAATTGACGTCAGTGGTGACTACCTTATTGATCCTGACGGTGTTCTTGGCGAGGATCCATTCCCTGTTTATTGTAACATGACTCACAATGGAGGCGTTGGAGTGACAGTTATCAGTCACGACAGCGAGGACAGAATCCATGTCATAGGATATGACGCATATGGAAGCTACAGCCGTGACATTCAATACCGCGACAGCAGCCTTTCTCAGATCACAGCACTAATAGGAGTCTCAAGT